>NC_134752.1:7277727-7580757 GCF_050436995.1 Anticarsia gemmatalis
AATAAAATAAATAAAATAAATAAAATAAATAAAATAAATAAAATAAATAAAATAAATAAAATAAATAAAATAAATAAAATAAATAAAATAAATAAAATAAATAAAATAAATAAAATAAATAAAATAAATAAAATAAATAAAATAAATAAAATAAATAAAATAAATAAAATAAATAAAATAAATAAAATAAATAAAATAAATAAAATAAATAAAATAAATAAAATAAATAAAATAAATAAAATAAATAAAATAAATAAAATAAATAAAATAAATAAAATAAATAAAATAAATAAAATAAAAAAAAAAGATTTTCAAACTATTTTAATATTCAACGACTGACCCCTAAAAGTACGAGTAAAATGCTGGTGTGCGACCAAAACAATTATATTGAAGCACTCCTATGCCACAACTGCAGAACCTTGAGGTCTACAACAGCAAACACTAGAGCCTTTGTACAGCTTAAGCCGCTAGAGCAGATGTAACCAACTCTGAGAGGTGCTTGATCGAGACGCCATTACAGCATTTGGTAAACATATTTTTTGAGGTTATTACGATCTTTTGAAGATCATATAAATCTATAGCCTGGTAACGTTAACATAATTAAAATATTTTTTTATTACCTATAACCCTAATTAAACCATCTGTAACCCTCAAAGTCTTATTTATGTTCAAAATACAATTTCCAAATCCACATATCTATATAATTTTTGCATTTAAAACTGAATATTTTGAGGGCGCATGAAAATATTGACGATAATATACATATATATTGACAGCAAACTGGAACTCGCACTTTCATATCACGTACACAAAGAAATAAAAGCGATAGACTACTTGTTATTTTCATAATCCAATCCGTAAAAATAAAATGTCTCCTCATTTGTCACTGATGATTCATTTTAATACAATATATTTAGTTTACACCATAATAGACCGACCATATTACTAATTTAGAGCGTTAGCATTTATAACCGTTACACAGTAGCGCTAAAATAAGGTAAAGGTGGTATAATCGCGCTGCAAGAGCTTTTTCGAACGCTCGTGGCGCTAACCACCTCTGTACAACAGCTGGTAAGCGCCATGAAGCTGCGAAAAAGCTGTTGTAGCGCGATTATACCACCTTCATCTTATTTTAGCGCTCCTGTATTACTACTATACTACGTACTATTATAATTATTATTTACGACCACTGTAGATCCAATGTCGAGCTATAAGCTGGACAGTATGGGCCTATTTGACGCTACAAGAGATCTGTAGCCGCTTAAAGAACCACTATACTTCTCACTAAGGAGCCTAAGGCGTTATAAAAATCCTTTAACCGGCCATTGTGCAGCTTGTTATAGCGCTTGTGTGCTAGTTGGGATTCCATATAATATAATTTCTGAACAATTAAAATACTTTCATGTCCTGAAGAAGTAATTGTAGAACTTACTTAAGTCCAATTTAAAATCTCATTAACATCGCATGGTCTGCCTACATGCAGTTGGCCTAGATGAATATGGATTAACCCTTTCCGCTCGTTAGTAAGATAGTTGAACAGTAAGCTGTGTCTATTGTATAGTTTTATTTATTGTGCGTGCGTGATACAATAATAAGAATATATGGTCTAATAATCTAACGATTATAAAGGTATTATAAATACCAAGTTTTGGGTGTTCCGATGGATGTTTGTGACAAAATCACGCCAAAACTACGGAACGGGTCAAAATCAAATCATTTATTCATTTAGGTTAAATAGTGACACTTATGACTGTCGTTACAATTACTGAATCTACCGTTTAGAATACTCTACAGTTTTTTCCAGGAGTATTTTTGCGCTGACGAACTCACGGACAGAAACTACATGAGAAATTGATATGAAACATTACATTTTAGATTAGATCTGGAATATAGTCAATATCTGTGACGTAATAATAATATATTTATATCTGCCTGACAGCATCGAGCGAAAAAATCGCCTGCTGTGAAAAGGGCCTAATAGGTAAAAACATTTTGATTAGTAAAACGATTCTTTAAAATAAGGACTAGAAATATAATATTTTCTGTATGAAGGAAAACATTAAAAATCTTCATAGCAACGCTCGCGAGAAGTAATTACATTACAAATTGAAATTCAAAACTCGACGTTAACGCCTTATAAGTGCCGTCGTAATTTCATAGCGATCTTCGTATTCTCAATAATATAATTTACTTCTCATATTAAAATGTTCTACTTTTATTCTATTCAATTTTAAAATAGATACAGTATTTCCTCAGAAATATGAAGTTCTAGAAGTCTTGTTAATTAATTCTCGTTGACATAGATTTCGATTTCTTATACGCTAAACTTTGTAGTTTTTAGTTTCAAATATGATTTTAGAATACTAAATCGCCGATTTAATTAAATAAGGAGATATAAAATACAAATAAACTTATGAAGTATTTCGTAATATTGTGATTTTATAATCGCGTAGGTTGAATCACAGCGTAGGTTTACAAACACGACGATACTAATCTTCTGAATCTATTTGGATACAACTAGTAGTTCTCTAGATTTTTCTTAATAGAAAGGACGATATTATATTATATTTGTGTTTAGAAATAAGTTTTTTCTAATTAATTATTTGCCTAAGATACACGTGTAAATACAGCTAAACATGGAATAATTCTGCCTGCTTACTGGTCGGTTAAATATTGCAAGGCTATGTATGAAAATTATTTCGTTACTCGCACTACGTTGCAGTGAATGGCGGGTTGCAGCGATTACGCCAGTCATCATTTGAGTGTCTTGTGTACCTTTAACTTACTCATACTTAACCTTCGGTAATACGAGCAAATACACATTCTGCTTAATCACAAAAGCCGGTCAATCACATAGTTTTTTTTTTATTCGGTGTACCGTAATTTAACTTTAAAATAACACCACAATACAATTCGTGCGTCTAAGTTGAATTAAAACCCATTAAAAACTTTATTTTTAAATATAGCTCTATTATTTTCAAATGTCTGCTACTTTCAATGACTACACTCAAAACATTTATAACAATATTATAACTGTCTGGAACTGTTTATTGTTAATATTTTAGTCCCATCACGAATTCTACAAGGGTTGTTTTGACTTACAATTGAATTTGAAGAAGGTTGTAACTGTTTTATTATTAGGGGCAGGTACTCCATAACTGAATATTCTAAGCGTGTTGAAAAGTATTATATTTGTTGTTCATTACTTCCAATTTAATTAGACGAGTGAATATTGCCTTATTTAGGTTATTATGATTCAAAAACGTCAGTTGTTGTACTCGTAATTGATAGACACGACAAGATATGTATATACATAGATGAGAATGAGAATGAAGTAAAAGAAGTTTGTAAGGATTGTAGCAAGTGGAGTTCTTTGGTAGAGGCCAAAATCACATCTTCCCATGGGGACTACCCCCATGGGAAGATGTGATTTCTGCCTAAGAGGGCGTGATTGTACGTATATGTACATTTTATTAAACTTATATCTATTAAGTCTTATTGTGTTCGCATGCGGACGTCACATCTTGAACAGTGTTTCAGTAAACCCGCTGCGCTGTTTCTTTGCTTATATCGACATGACTTGCATGTGACTGTTTGAAAAACAATATGTTTGTCTAAGGTAATAGAATCTTAGACGGAGAATTTTCAAACTGAATTATCCCAATAACGTAGAAGTAATCGGTTCATATTTTCCACTTGGCTTGTGGTGATAATATGGTCTGTTAGCAGTCAGAACCAAAAATAACTGCTAGCCGTTGGCTGTGCAACGTAAGTACTCGTAAGTTCCTTGTTCAAATATATTTTAACGTTGAAATCGTATTATCACTAGAAAAGTACGCTTTTCTACAGCTAAGTTATCGAATAACCTTCGAAAAATTCTATTGTAACAGATTGTTTCGTTATGAAATAATTATTACTTTGCCAAGTAATTTTAAGGCACTTGTCCCACCAACAGCGAGTAAACGATTAACTATCGACTATTTTCTCGCTCAAGAAACGTACAAAAGATATAACATATCGTCGGCGGTGGGACAAGTGTCTAAATGTCAAATATTTTGATACGGGGGCGATTTGTTGGCGCCAATTGTAAAGAGTGAGTATAAATATCTCTACGTAATTAAATTCAAACGTGTTATTAATAGAAATTCGATTTTAAGGAGGATATTCTAAAGATCTTAGTAAAAATAGAACACGGATAAGGATCTTTATACTTACTTTATGCAAACAGAATTTATTTCAATGGGGATGAAGCGGCTTAATACTATGATGTAAATGTGTTTCCTTATTGTATCACTTTTCATCCTATTTTTCTTTGATAAGTAATTAGATATTATTCAAAAGGATCCTCAAAGCTTATAGGTGTACTTTTGCTAACTTTATTTGTGTCAAAACTGTGCTAAAGAAATATATACGGGAAGGTTGTTGATTGTAACTCTCACACAAAAACTGCGAAATGGATATTGATGAGATTTAGTATACATATAGTTTATAATCTATTAAATAGTAAGTACCTTCATGATTGAATTTAATCCTGGAATAGACCCAAACAGTCATAGGAAAATAAATCTAGTTCTTCATAAACAACGAGGGAATGGCAAGAGCATCGGTAAAAAGTTACAATCATTTCATCATACATTAGTCATAATTTAGAGACAATCGTCGTATATCCATTGAATATTTTGTATAAGTACTAAAAGCAGTAAACAAAACACTTCAGCATCTATAATTCCACTAAGTATAATGTAAAATTGTAAATGTTAATTTTCTATTGTCATAAACATCACAGCGAACTATTCAATCAGTTAAATGGCCTATTATTTGCTTTGAAACAGCGTCCGTTAATAAAAGCAATTTTCTCAAATCATTTAACTCCATTGTATTTCGATAGGCGTATACTGTGCTGATTAACTTTTGTTCCATCACAATGGGACTGTTAAGGTAAGCGTACACTTTTCACATTCTAAACAGTGAGTAATGTAATTAGTAATAAAACTAAAGACCCAACTATGTCAATAATAATTTCGTTAAGATTATCAAACATATACCCGAGTCCGTTTGTGACACCTACTATATTATATCACGGCGTTCCAATTACCTATACGCTTATGTTGTGCTTAAATCCCATGCCACACGACACACGTCTAAAACTTTTCGACACGCGACAGTCTATACGAGCCTTTACCGCACCAAATTCAATCAATGTGTGGCCGCCGACATACGAGTGTCCCTTCACCGTCGTAACCTAACCATTTACGTCAAGGTTGGCGAAAAAGAATCACCATTAAGTTAATTGGCGAAAGGTCTGCCTTATCAGTTTTCCGCACGAGCAACTGATTAACGATTTACGAAAATAGCTTTAGCTACGGTCTATCAGACAATATTTTCCGTTATCCGGTGACAAAATTTCCGTATTCACGGAAACGGCGTCGATGCCGGTACTTCATCTAATTTGATAAATGTGTTTTTGTTCATAATGGTGGTTCGTTATGTGATTTATACTACCCATAATGGATAAATGTTTTTATACCATATTTTTGCTTGTTATTCCATTTTCTTATTCAAAGTATTACTTGGGATTATATTTTTTATCATTGAATTTGTAATTGTCTTTACCTTTATGAGTAAAGTATGACGCAATGGTTATTTCACCAGTACATAACCTCACCTTGTCTATTACACTGACACGCCAAAACCAAGCACTTTTGCTAGCAAGAGATGTTACAAGAAAAATATTAATTATTCAGTATCTGATTCTATAAGAACTTGTGGCTTTGCATAGCCCTTTAAAATATTACCATACTATTAATTCCGACTAACAGCTATCCTCAGCTATAAATATACAAGTATTAAAGTCCTCGCAGAAAGTTGTAGTAAATTTTAGCAAAAGTTTCGGACTAGAAATCAGGCGGCGGCATTCCAGCTTTAAAGCTGCGATGCATAAGGCCAGAGGAAACTAATGCACTGTAATCCCATTAAACTAGCCGACGTACATTAGTTACAGTGAGAGCGTCGCTTTTATACTCCAAGAAGATTCGAGCAAACCAATCATATAAAATTGCTTTAGCAAACCTCTCAGGATTTCTAACAAGCACTATTATAAAGCAACACTCGTACTGCACGTCAGTTATTCAAAGCCTCCTCCAAATGTAAGGACACAACACGAAAAAAATGTTTCCTTGTACGCATGTCGGTCTTCAATCACTACAAAAAGGCCCAGAACATAAGCCTGCGAGTACGACCTTCAGTGAAAAGAGCCACAAAAATAACGTAAAAGACAAAGCTTGGCTTATATAGAATTTGAGGAGGGTCCTATAATGGACATTTTTGTAAACGAAAACCGCTTTAATGATTTCGTTCAGCACAATCCAACCGAGCCAATAAAATGCCAGATGAACGATAAAATAACAGATTAACTAAGAAGTGTATTGTTTCTTTTTTAATTCTTTTTCGGATTGAATTCCATTTCGGCGGTCGAGATAAATACACAAATCTTTTGAAACATTTTACAACCAAATATAAGATATGATTCAGTTAAAATGCATAGCAGCAAAGTTTATTACGTACACGTAACGGTTGAATAAACCATGACACAAAAGCACGAATATGAAGAGTGTTATAAATATCTTTATGAAGTATCCACCCCCAGCGAGCTCCAACCGGTGAAGTTGAACTTAATTAACCGTCTGAATAGAATTTGATTAACAAGAAAAACTGTAACCAAAACAACCAATGCGATTCAAATTCAAAAGGCAACGTGTCTGATTGAAAAGCCTACCTTACAGACATGCAATACAAGTTTAAGTACAGTGTCGAGGGAGTGATGGGGTGGTAGGAAGAGCGGCCCTCACCTTACTGAGAAGCTGTTTCATACACCGACTAAGTTTGGTGTAAATGCATGCATTGCTGTATTGATAAAGTTCTATACTAACGTCTGTGCTTGCCAACGATCAATGTAACGCGAACAAAAGAGAATCTTGGTGGGGAGAATGTGAAGCCTATGGTAAAAAGAGTCGGCTAGCAAGCGCGTCGTCAGTCGAGTTCAGGCCTTGAGCGACGGAGCACGTGTTTCCATTGCTTCTACTACATTCGTAACGGGGTAGAACAAAGTTTTGTGACTGCAAATTAAAGTTCGGTTGATTCTGAGTTCGCAATCAAACTGAGAAGAGTTTGTTTGAAATTCGCATTTGGAAGTGCGTGTTTATTTAAACAAAGGTTTGTAAGCATTTTGAATTTGCATATGTTTTAGGGTTTTAGGAAGTAATGTTTGTTTGGTACAGAAGTTGTTTAAAAGCTTTAATTTTGCAAATGTTTTGCGTTGACTTTGCTTTGGTAAGCTGTTATTCAAACAAAAGTATTTTAGATTATTGTTTTGCTTGTTTTTTATTTGAGCTAATTATTTTTTGTTTTAGAGAGATTAAATAAATGCTACAGCCACAGTCAATACTAAAATTGAGCTAGCTAGTGAAAAGCTTGTTCAAGCAAATCGTACAAATCTCCTAGGGTCTATTAAAACTAGATTACTATACTAGACTGCTATAGAAACATACTAAAGGGTGCGTGTAAAAACCCAATCAATATAAACGATTTAAAATATGTTTCGTGGAAAACATTTCATTTTCAGTACGCATGTTTTCCCTCGTTAACCGTCACGAAATTGGCCTTTGGAAATATTTATAATTTCAATAAATCGTTATAGATATTACTGGCTGATAACAATGTAATTTGCCTCTAAACTCCGCTTTGATTGATACTAATAAGAATGAAATATCGTTGGATTTATACTTGGTAATTTGTTTCCGAAGGTTATATTTAATTTGAAATGTTGTACTGTTCGATATTTTAGACGCTTCCCATATCTTGTTCCTCGCATAAAGGATAGCTAGAGGTGTGCTTTGACGATATAATGGGCACGTTACCTAATTCCGAGCTGTTACTAAGATAGCTACAGTAAAATAATGTGATTCTGATGATACCGAATGCAGTAATTATGTTTTCCTGGCTCTAATAATTACAATTTTTTTTTTCATAAGCATTTCGTTATTTTACATAGAGTTCAACGTAGTGTATGCTAATGTTTTGAGTTTGAGTTTGATATTTACTGACATGTGAAAGAAGACTTTCTTATCAGTGAAACGGTAAAATGAAAATTAATGTTCTCCAAAATTGACTTGTAAATTATTGTATTGAGTTTAGACGATTTTGTATTAGTGATGTAGATGTGTATTTTTACTCTGAACTATGTATATTATATTTGATTTCTATTAAATGTAATAATCATAAACGTCAAACTGGGAAAATAGATCTATAGTTAAACCGTGATTTAAATCTCAATTATACTATCATCGAATGTCAGTATGAATACAACCGATCTTCAGTGATCTCGGGATCATACCCGGCTTGGACCAAAATAATGTACCTGAGATTTTCTATCAAGAAAGTTAAATTGCCTAAAAGCCTTGTTAAGCATATTGGTAATAGTTCACGCTTCTTGCGGTGACCAGTCATGCCAGTTATCCGTTTACTCTTAGATTTGACAACCGTGTACCCGTGTATTGCACTAATCTTACAAAGGGCTCTTGCGGATTTATTTATAATAAAACTTGCAATTGTGATGGAATATATTATTATTCTATTCGTGATGACAAATGATAATTTCTTTATCTAAGTTGATATGATTCATTAACTGTTAAGATTGAAAACAGAATTATCGTGAAGAAAATCTTTAAATCTCTCAAACTCGTTTAATTTTATATCGAACAAAGTATACGAAGACGCAAATAGCCTTAAAAATAATCTACACGGAAGACTTAAAATGAAATACGTATTTGATATGCAAAGTAAATCGCGTATAAGCGTGTATTCGTCGTAGCGGTCGTAGCGGCGTAGCACCTGGCGTCTAGACGTCTACGCTGCTACGCCGTGAGGATTTAGACGCGCTTCAGCGGAACAGTAATGAGCACCTTTATATTTTATTTCTAACTTTTTAGGAAAAGATTCTCCTCGTTTTAAAATAAAGTTTAAAAGATATATTTTAAAATGTAGATGCTGTAGTTACTGACATATTTATTTTTAACACTTTAGAATAAAAAATAAAAGTAGAGCAAAGTATGTTATTTATGTTAGCGAATTGTTTTCGTGATGTCCTTGTAGTTAGAGTAGATTAATATAATTAGTCTAATTTGGTGGAATTCAATCCGCTTCCTGTAAACTGTCTCCTTGTAAAAGGTCGTGTGGCGTATTAGCTAAGGTACGTTGCCGTGACATATTTTGTTCTGGCGTCGATTCCTAAGTATAATTATAGTTTTAAAGATATGTGAATATTTGTCTTGAGTTTCACGTATAAGTCATTTTAGGAGGATGCAAGCAACGTACGTACCATTCACGTCTTTTGTAGTAATTATTTAGTCTCTGTCGAAATAAGATACAAAATCATACTGACTTTGTGACGAAAAAATAATTGTTCAAGAAAATATTCCTTTTTAAACATTTAGGATACAAAACACACGTATTAAAGCAAATCGCAATCAAAAGAATAACATCTTCCTAATACTTCTTTATTTAGGTACTCCGCCTATTCAGAAAAACAGACGTAATACTACTTACCGTCATAAAAGGTTTTTTATTGTGCCATCATTCGCTGTCTAAATCTACCTAAATATAGGCCTTTCTTTTGTTCCACGGGTTTCCTCGGCCTCTATTCACACTGGCCATGTATGAATTGATGAAAAGATCTTATTATGACGGCTTAATTAGGTTGAGAGTCTTGGGTTGACCCTGTATTCTAGCTATGAAAGGAATCCGCCCGGTCTCTTTCTGCATAATCATATCGTATTATCGCTAATGCATTTGAGGAATGTTTAATGCGGTTGCGGAATATAAAGCGAAAAATATTGTGAAATGAGGCCATTTATATTTGAAGTTTATCTGTTTATTAATACCTAGAAGCAATTCTTGCGGAGGACACATGAAAACAGAAACAGAAATTGAAAAACGATTTGTTTTTTAATTTGTAGGTACTTTTTATGTCGGAAGTAGACACAAGTGTGACTAAATAAACATCAATGTTTGTTAAACTGATTATAATAGTTCAACTAAGCTATATTAGAACAAAACTTTATGAAATACATCATCCGGAACTTAATATGTATGTAAACAAAGTACCTTACAGACATTATATTCTAAAATATTATCATGCGATTCAAAAGAATCCCTCATAATGTTCAATTAAGAGGCAGACATCGCGTAAAAAAACTAAATATGCAAATAATTAAGGTGGCAGGTGGAGATAATAACACTGTATATTATAAAAGGCCGTATTTTAATAAGAGTTGAGAGACGAAAAAACCTTCGAACAAATTAAAAAGTCGCCACATCGTTGAAGTTTTGCGTCTGACGCGAGAGAATTTCATAAATTTCATTTTAACCCGATGTCGGGGACAAACCAAAAGAAAAATGACTTTTGCAAAATTTTCTTTCGAGCTTTGAAAGTTAGAATAATGATAGTTATTGTTTAAATTGTTACGCCGCGCCGGCTCGCTGAAGGAATACCGGGATTGTCGTGTTTTTAACTCTGTTCAAAAATAATGATTTAGATACTGGTTGCGAAGAATAATGGTTTAGTTTTGTAAGTTGAAAGTAAGTACAAAGCTGCCATTGACATCTTGAAAAAGTTAACAACTGGTATAAAATTGTGGTAGCTAAAATATTTAATGACTGTTTTGTTTATATTACATAACTTTTACAAAAACGAGAATGTAATGTGATTCTAAATACTTGTAAAAATTTATGAAAAATAAGGCTTTCTAAACGTTTTAGCCAGACATTGAGTCTTGTTATAATTAGTTCGTAAATAATTTGCTAGTAAAAAAGGTAAAAAGTTGATATTTTGTGTAAATCTTATTAAAAGTTTTAATAAATATAGTAAATTGTTAACGATAAACTTAAATACTTATTGTGTAGGAGTATTTAGCAAATGAAATTTCTTGTTTTGTTAAGGAACTTTTGTATAAGTAGATATTGAAATATTTTTGAACTTCCAGGGGTAAAATATGATGACACACACACTGGTTATATCACTTCTTATATCGATTATAATAAAAAGATGTAGTTGACCCGTGTGGTTCCGCTCATATATTTTTAAATCCTAGCTCGTTTTATGCTATCACTTCAACAGTACACATAGGCCTGTTACGTCTTCTAGGTAACATATAAAGTATTGTGTTAGTTGCTACTTTATATGCTTTGTGTCCGTGTTTTAGGAGAAGGATTTGAGTCTCACGGCCGACTTTGATCGACCTACCGCGAGTTTGTTAACATAACTTCTAATCAATCGTCGTTTAAAACGTTGGTTAAGTAACGACTTTAAAACAGAGCTTTAAATGGTTTGAGATTGACACTGAGTGTATATTAATAATATGTTCGTAGTCACTCATAATAAATTGGTACAATATTGATAAACATAAGTTATTCGGTTACCGACAGCCGATAATGTATTTGCGGTTTCATAACCACAGTAACATAATATATTCCATTTCGAATTGGCAATATTTACTTTAACTACGTTTACGAACTTCAGAGGTATTTTATCGGGGTTTATTTTTGGCGATTGGTGTAGGATTAGGATCGCGAAAATAATGTTATGTTTTATTCTAACCTTAACGCAAATTTTAATGTCGCTAGAGCCATAGATGTGTAAATCAAAAAATCTGAATAGAACAGTTGATCAGATTTTAGTAATAAATTTAATGCTCCTCGATTTTCATTTACCTTTATATTTCTAAACCAAATTCATTAGATGTAAACTTTTATATATCTTGCCTACTCTTTCTGGCTGTTTTCCGCTACTAAACAAAGGTCTTCCCTCCTGTTTTTCAAACCGCACTATGGGAAAGTTCTGATTAGCCATCTCTTTAAAAGTCCCCCGCGTCTACAATTATCAGGGACTTAAAAACTGTTTACATGATTAAATTAAGGGAAAACTAAATTGTAACATAGAGAACCCTGTAAGGATTTTCTTCAAAAATACATTATAATAGAATGCCTAGCCGTGGACTCAAGGCCTAACCCCTCTCTCATTGCTTGGAGGTGGTCCTTGCCCAGCAGTGAGAAATTACTGGGTTAAATTTATTTATTCCATATAAGAAAGCTTCAAACCTAAAACGTGTTATGTAGAAGTGAACGTGTTACGTAATTATGTAATAATATGCAAATGCAACTAAATTATTCAGTAACAACAAATGTATTGCCACTATGGTTTACGATTCAAGCTCTGTGATTAAGCTGCTGTTAAGTTATAGGATCAACATTATGAGATTGATGAAATCATTAATTAATTAAACTAATTTATATAACATTTATACATATATAATAGCATGTATGTAGATGTATGTACCTGTATGCATAGATATATTGAAAAATATTCCTATTGAATCCAGTAATCGAACTCGAGACACTACCGAATGCGACGTAATTTTTTTTAAATCATAGCTTTAGGATAGAATATGGACGAATAAGATCAATAAAGTTCAAAAACCTTAAGGTTTATCAGCTGTTTTAAAAATTGAATGAATTGAAATTTTGTAAAATGAAATTTCTAATTGTTTAATTGAACAAAAAATAACTCGGAGTTAAGTGGTTTACTCAACAGCAATTTTATTTAAAGTAACTTACTAAGTCTCTTGTTTTTACTTGTTTGTAAAAGTTAGTAAGCTCCTTGTAGTATAACTTTGAAAGTATTATTCAATTACCAATTGAAAAGACAGAAGTATTTGTGAAAATTACCAATTGATGATCCTCTACACGTTACGAAACCTCAAGTTTTGAATTATTTCACTTATTGGCACTTATTCTTTCGGTGCTGTCTATAGTGCATCCAACAAATCCCAGGTCAGGAAAAGACAAACTGATCTTTTCTTAATTATATTAAAATACATTTCAACAGTAGCCGGAAGGTCCTAGTAAAAGAGCAATAGACTCACCCCCTATTACATCTCTACAGGTCTAACATTGCTAATGATAAAACGTGGGTGTATTTCATATACCATTGCCTATGCATTTGGGTATAACATACATAAATACTTACACGATATCGAAAAAATCACTTCAAAGGTTGTTACATACATTCTGAGTAGCCTATCGTCTTTTTTGAAGTCGGTCATCGAAAGATAAACAAGAAAATACCAAACAAAATATAATTTCCTGAATACCTCAACTACTTATAACTTTTTGCATACCTTACAAGCATTCCGCCGAAAACGTGAGCATACTTTGGCTAATATTTTTTAAACGAACCCCGGTATGCTTTGGAGCGAAGCTTTGGGAACTTTACAAATAACGTACAGGAAGTTGCACAAGGTTTTCGTACGTAGTTCCTGTAATTGTACATAAATATTTGGCATACGGTACAGCCAAGTATGGGCGACACATTACAATTTTGTTTCAATTTAGAATTCGTTGAACATTTATGGAATTGTCTTTTGTTTATTTTTTGGCTTTCGCACAGTATGTTATACATGTGCGATTTTACTTGTTTGTTTGTATTTGGGAATTCGTTATGTTGTCTGATTTACTCGTATGATGAATTATTGAGATGGCATTATAAGATATTTCGAATACGCAATAAAAATTCCCAGTAACATATCACTATAGGTATGTTGATGAATGTGTAGTGTATGTAGTTTGTTATTTATTTATTGCACTGTTCGTCGCTATTGCAAAATAACCGTTGGACGTAGATAGTTGAAATTAACAACCGGTCGTAATTGCATATCTTTATAATTACAGTGTTAGGCTTCTGAAGATAGAAATAACATTATTTTGCCTAGTGGTATTTTTGGTTTGTTATTGTCTTAGTCCGATGGATGAGGGCGGCCCAGGACCGGTCCTATTGGCGCTCGATGGGGGAGGCCTTTGTCCAGCAGTGGACGATTCCCGGCTGAGATGATGATGATGATGATGATGATGATTGTCTTAATAGCAAACCAAGTCCAGTCGTTCGGTGTACCATACATGTTAAACAAAACAATAATATAATTGTATAAACGAAAAGGGATAGATATAAAAGTATGTTCTCTTCACGTTAGCACAAATGTTTGAAATTATTAAACGTGTCCGTCCCCATATTGCAAAAATAGTAGTCCGTTTTCAGTGTTCAGTTTAAATTGGAGCCCTACATTTTTACCAATATATTGGGCGTCAGCCCATTCATTACTCGTGAATTGTTCAATATCAAAAAAGCCCGAATAAATTTGAAAACGAAGCCATTTAAATATGGTTTACGTGCGTGTTCATAGTAATAGAAAATTATTAATTGAATAAAGGCATGCGGCTGACCGTTATAACAAAATATGATCCGATATCGTTTGCTATTCAATGTGTTTCTTGGAAATAACCAGTTATAACCAGAATAATATTATAATAACATTGTTGTTCAAAGTTCAGAAAGTTTCTCAGTTTGTAGACCTTTGACTTACTTTTAAAACAATAGTATTGATGAAAGCCTATTTAATTGTAAGAATATTAATTCAAAATTGTATTTAATTTTGCTTTATTGTTTTAAGACTACTCCGGCGTAAAGATTTCGACTTTACGTTCATGAAAACTCTAAAAACAGATTCAAAATACAACGAGATATCGAAGTAATTCCTTATTCGTGGATATACTCATATTGTTTATTTTATACATACGTAGTAGGTAAAGTGATAACGGCCTACTCCCAAAAACATCACGGACATAGACATGATGACCAAAGACACACATAAAAGAAGTTTGTACACAATAAAAAATTATATCAAGTTATAGTCACAGTATATATGTATATGCAACAATGTTTGAGAAACATTTACTACTAGGCTCTGAATGTTATGTATTAAATTCGTAAAGCCTCAAAGCTTAGAGGTACTAAATGTGTAGAAGCAAAATGGTGAACTGTATTCGCCGTAAGCGTCTTTGGCGTGCGGCCGTCTTTTCTCAACATAAACTCTTCAAGACTGTATTTTCTATTCAGTATTTTCTATCTTGTTACAGGTGAAATGAGAAGACTAATGCACAAGCTTGTGATGGACTATTTAAGTCTTATTATTATCTTTATTGTATGCATTGGTAAGTTTCTTCAACAATTTATAATTTATTTTTATTATACCTGTATTCACGTTCGATACGACGTAGTGTTACAATATCCAAAATATAAGAAAAGTAACTTTGCTACAATACAAATAACATTTGAAAAAAGGCAAAACGAGAAATATATCACTGCTGCCGGGCAAAACATCAATCGAAATTTCTACCTACACAATGAAAATGAAATCATTCCTATCCAACCTTTGAGAGGTTTCTATTCATGCCGAAATTACTATCTGAGTAGAAATATACTTTTAATTTATTTCCCACAGATCAAGGTGATGGCCATTGGAAGGAAAGAGAGAGGGAAAACCTTAGACATGATATTGAGCTGTACAAAAAAATGGCAGGTAAGATTTATTGGTGCGGGTAACTGGTATCTGCCGTGTCGATCGCGCCCATAGTTCCCTATTCTGTATTTTTTATCACGATAAAACGTAGCCTAAGAACGAAGCCACACGAGAATAGTGCGAGTTTATAGTCAAAACATTTTTGGGATCGCTTCGATCAGCTTTTATGTCTTACAAAGATACAAAAGTAACAAATAACTTTGACTTTAGTATGAGAAAGCGTTATAATATTGGCAACCGAACCGCCACTGGAGTGTTGAACTATTTCAGTGGGCTTATTTTTAGTTAGAATGGACTGGATGGGAATAAATGATCGTAGAGCAAAATAAACTTCTAGCTGGTTTAATTTTACACGGAATTATTTAAACACGATTTTCTCTTTATTCCATTTTTTATCTGTCTTACATATTTTATTCTGCTATTTATAGGCTGTTTATTATAAAAATACAGTACTCATTTATTTACAGCAAATATATTATATTTTACTTGTATTTTTGTAAAGTAATTGTATGAGTTTCACAATGGTAAAGCTACTCTAAAATAAAACTGCTCATAAAGAACGTTATGAAATTCCTTTTAAAGGTTCTCCCCTTTTCCTAACAATCGCTAGCAAAAAGTGTGTCTGACATATTTCAATTTCCTTTGCAGAAAAAATTGAGCGCGAGATAGAAAGCTTTTACGATGAATATCCAGACGAACGATACAAGCCGGATAATGTTGATAGAATACACTACAAACATCTAACAAATATACTGAATCGTAAAAAGGAAACGGGTAAAGATGATCCTAGTGATAAAAAAGAAAATAAGTTTTTATACCGCCAGTCAAACAATATGACTAATGATTTACCATCGAAACACGGAACCAATGATGAAGGCTTTGTCAAAGTAACCTTTAAAAATACCCAACCCGATAAATCTGATACATTTAATTCATCATGGCCGAAATTCGAGGACATTCTTTTAGCGATGGGTAAAAAATATGACTGGAAAAACGATAGATGGATAAAAGTAAAAGGAAAATTAAAGGAATCCAGCATCAAAGAGAAAATAAATTCCAAAGGAGGAGATAATAATAGTATCGAATTTCACGAAAAACACAAATTCAGCTATAGGATTGTAAAACTTAATAAAAGTAAAAGTAGAAGAAACGTCGTGGTCGCGGTGTCAGCTGTGAGATAGTGCGTAATGAAAACGGTAAAATAAACCAATGAACTGTAAAGGGACATATTTTTTGTAGATAAAAACGGGACCAACAAGGATGGCGCCGGCGTTCGATCGTTTTATGAAGACAACTAGATTATAGTGTTGCGTCACTGTGAAAACCGCGATTAATGACTGCAGCTGAATACAATTTTATTGTGCTAATAAAGGCGCTTCATTCTTTATGCCTACGCCCGAGAAATGTATAGATTATGCCTATAGAACTCTTCAAAGTACGCATGTAATTAACTTTCCAATTGTTGTCTGTTATCGCATAAGTAGTGCTCTCAATAGTTTTATTTTTATCGCCACTAAAACGCTAGGTTCGTATCTTTGAAGTGGTAAAGTTAACAAGTCTCTGAAATCTCAGTATATAACAAAATGTTGAAATAAACTTCTCCGCTAAATCTGTGTTTTATTATTATCCCTCACGAGTAAAAAGACTTATATTTTTTTTCACGAAAATTAATATTCTGTTCGACGTTTGAGTTCATAAAAAGATGCCTTATGAGGCCTCAGGCATATGTTAAAATCTTTGTAAAGAAGTGAAAAGAGAATACGAAAGTATATAGTGACATAATGTATTTCCGAACGCCCGCAACATGTCTCTGTAGAATTTTATTCAGATCCATCGCTCAGACAGATCTGAGTGAATCTATTATTTTGTCTTTAGAAATATGGCAGCGATATCGTGGGAAGGTTGAGGTGAAGCTTTCAGTCATTTTTCATACCGCAGTGCCTGTTGGCAACACTATGAGCGAGTTCCCAGATAATTTGTCTGGAACATATTGTGTTTTCCCACGTCGACATATTATGCATACGAGTTATGACGGCTATTTGTTACAAGGAAAGAAACTTCAGGTAAAGAAAAGACTTTATTTTTTTCTTAGGAATTCTAACTTGGAATTTAATTCCTTCTTAGAGTAAGTATGCGAGAGAGCAAGCTGGTTGTTGTCATGTAAATTCAACCTCAGTAGTGGTTGTAACGTTACACTGTTTATTCACTTTAATCTTTATTTACATAATAAATCTTCAATTTAAATTTTATATAAGGTGGGTGCGACAAAACGTTATGTCTCCACCGGCGTGCCATTTCGCAAAGTGTGCTTAAAGATGATAAATTATCATTATACCTAACTGACATCATGATCGATTGAGTCGTTAAGCTTACGTTGACGATGTTTTGTTTGAATTTTGACTACGAAAGCAGATTTTATTCCTTAAATTTTAATAGCTAACGAGTTACAAAGAACTGGGGAAATATTATTACATTTAAATTCAAAAAACGTGCACGAAATGGCAACAAACGGATTAAAATTAATTAAGGCCCTCACGACACTCACAATGCAATTTTGAATGAGAATAAATTTCAATTCTTTTTGTTACTCGTCCTTGAGTTAAAACTGGACAAACCATTTTTAATTAATTCAATAACAAAGAAATGTCGTTTCTTTGTTTGCTTTCACTAGAAATCTTATCTATGATTTTTCATCTTCATTTTTTGTGTGACCTAAAAATATTTGCTTATCTCTTAGGACGTTACACAATGTTTCCATACAATTCTCCTCTAAATGAATTTTACGCTGAAAGGATTTTTCTCCTGTTGCTACACAATGTTTGGGAAAAACAGCTGAAATACAGTAACGAAACCACTAACGAGAGACAAGGCTGTTTTATTAAAACTATAAAAGATATTGTCACGTCTCGTTGAAATTAGGTCTTGGTTATTCAATAAAGTTGGCAATTATTACAATCATAGTTAGCACGAAATTATCTACATATCTCCTGCTACATAAAAAAAAAACAATATGTACAAACATTTCATTTATCTTGCTTACTAATGTTTCTATATGGAATCTTCATTAAAGTACCTATATGGAACAACATACTATACAGAAAGCTAATATCCATTTTTTCATTGCCATCGTCAGGAGGTTGAAATGATTACATGTTGCTTGTGACACCCCTGTATTTAAGCTTCCATTGTCCATTTTGAGGGAGTAATAACAGTGTATGTGTCAGCTCTACAAGAACCGAAGAATGGTTTAAATCGAGTATGAAATTCAACTGTTTTATTTTTATACTTCCTGATTTCCATTTTTGTTTCGAATATACATACATTCCTTCTGAGATTACCTTACTATGCAATGTAGCTATTACTCAATTTTGTTGTCCGTTTAGGGTTTCTATTGTGCAATATTTTGTAATTTTTTTGACAAATTGAATCAAAAGGTGACGTTAAATTTTATTGTGCAAACTTATCGCGTAGCATTATTATAAAGTTAGCTATCCGAAATTATTATATAAATATTCTATTTCAGTTTTGTGAAACAACGTATTTCTTAAGCCTCTTCAATGATTTGTAATTATTTCTGGTGGGCAAACATCCCGGTACTTAGACGGCTCTTTGCGAAAGGTCGGAGGGTCCTTCGCTTCGTCGGTGAGGCTGATCTCTCAACAAACTCAGTGGCACCTTCAGTAAACAGCTCTATTTGCGTTCCCTCGTCCACGCGACCTGTACAAACACCAATATTCTTATCACCAAGTTGTTACACTCGTAAGAAACGCAAGATTCAACTGCGTTGTGTACATTTGGGGTGCGATGCCGTAATTACTTGGTGTCGAATGGCTTATTTTTGTAACTGAATGTTGAATAACTTTTTTATCAAAGTAATTCATACTCAAAGAAAAGTGTTGTTTCCTTGAAGGAAGACTCGGGGTTATAGTAACGAGCAAATGTTAATGTCCTGCGATACATGTCACCTGCAACGTCGTGCGACGCCGTCTGACTTAGTTCTAAATGCTATGCTTCGCTCATCGGTATGACTATCAGCCGCTTGATGTTGCGGGCTTTACTTGAGATGTAGTAGAACGATGCTCACCTATTTAGGTAAAGTAAAATAAAAAAAAACATAAGTATTGTCATTTGCCAAAAAACATTCTTTTTATTTCACTTTAATGGTTTTCAGCATTCAAAATGTGCTGTAGTATCTAATGAATCAAAGTTGTCAAGAGCCGCTACCAAAACCTATTAACCAAAGTTTGGTAATACACATCAATAACTCCTCAACTAATCGTCATTCGAGTGTGACAATTATCGGAATATCCTTCGTTAATCCTATAATCTATTTGTGGAAACCCGTACTCAGTAATTGACAATTAACGATTGTTTTAATGGGTTGATTAATTGGGGGTCTCAAAGTCGACAGTTGGATCGCACCATGATTACTGAACGTTGAAAATTGCCTAAATGGAGGCAAGTTTTATCTGAAAATTGTTCTCGTAATAGTAAGTACATAACGTCGTTTTAGTTTTAACCATAGCGACGATTGTAGGATAATCACAGGTACCTAGCAGGATTCCATGCCCCATGTGATAATAGACGAGTATTTTGCCTCACTAAGTTCATTTTCAAAAGACTGACTACCAAGAATAGCCTGGATTTGGCTGAATTTGTATCTTACGTATAAGATACATTTTGGTACAAGCATACTCTATTTTACGTTTAAAAAACTTTCAATAGACTCTGGGTCTAAATTTTTTTAAATGTGTGCAAAAAAATGAATTCACACTGTCACTCGTTTCCTTTTCGGTGTGTTTCAGGCAGCTGTTTTAGGCATACCATAAATAAATATAATAACAATGTATTCGGCTAGTGATCACTGGATATAATGGAATGTAACATCTGTCCTTGTTTTTATACTAACATCAAAAGTAACTGAACCAAACACGATCCCACAAAAACATAAGCTCAAGACATTCCGTTTATTACATCAATAACAGGAAAACAAAATAAAATGGAAAACATAAACCGAGTCACATACAGATCAATTTTTCATAGACATTTATTTTTTACGGGCCGCTCCTGAACTAGCAATTTATCAAGCCCATGTGTTGCGGGGTGTACAGCAAAAAAAATCACAGATTAGGTCTTCACGAAAAAAAAACAAAGATGAACGTGATCTCGACCGAATACGTGACTCGAATGATATAAAGCAAAAATGTGAGTTTTATGATTTTTATAAGAGAATTTGCTCTACTTTTTCCACTTCCGAATGGTGCTATACTTTTGTGTTTTTAATTTTGTACCCGATACTTGCTCCTTGACAATTTCGCACGAGCGTGCAATACAAGTTTGTTCGATTTTCCACACAATTTATGTCGTACGATGTTATTTGAGATTGTTTGCTGAGAGAAAAAGTTTTGCGGAAATATTAGTTTTATTGCTTACTCTATGTTTAAAGGAGAACAACGTTGTTATTAAAGTGCTATCGTTTGAAGAATTGTTTAAATAGTTAAATGGATTGAATGCGCTCGTTTTAATTTTCTTTAAATTCGAAAGGTTGTTTTTTATAATGCGTCTAATGAAAAGTTTTCTGATTATTTAACGTCAGGTAATCATGTTCTGATGATCATCGTAAATGCGAAACCTCAGAGAATCCAGAACTGCATTTGATACAATTACCTTCTCGTGGGAGTCTCCCTGTCAAACAATCAGACAGTCACTTATTGAATGAATAATAAATAGACACCTAGAGTCCTAGATTATAGATTAGGTGAGCCTTCGTCGATCGTATCTAGGAATAGCTATTTCAAACCCTACTCGAGGCCTACAACATTAACTTCCCTCACAAAAAATGTCCAAGGATGTCTAAAAAAGGATCGACCTGAAACTATTTCGATACTATCGGCACTTTCATCTCCCGCTGTATCGCCCGTTTACGTGTCATCCTATATCTCGTGGAGCCCACTTTTGTTTTTGTACATTCGTTTCAATTTATGTTTACACGATTCCAATCTCGCAGCACCCACAGATTGGATGGCGCGGATAGATAAGAGAGAATACGTCAAATATATTTTTGTAGCAGCCGAAATAGTTGAAATGTTTGCGGGAGTGTTTTGTCAAAGGTAAATAATTGCTTAGTGTATTGTGGTTTGCGGAAAAATAGGAGCATTTTTTCCCTCTGTTGCTATTCTACGAGTTTGGAAGAGTAGGTATGTTATTGCTCAAATCTTTGAAGCGTCCCACTGCATCGTTTTGTGAGGGAGTGAAGAGTGAAATAAAAGATATCCTTCTTTTATATCATGTACAGTTCAATCTCATTCAACTTTGTTTTTTGATTGGATACTATTACATTGAGATATAATACGAGTATAGCTACTTATAAAGTTACGACGCCAGCGTTGGTCGCAAGCGAACATTTCAGATCTAATTAGAACTCCCTTAATTTCGCCAGCGCATGATTTCTGAGAAATTTCTGCCAATTTAATACCTCCATACCAATATTGTAAACGAATAATAAAGTTGTTTCCTTTTGGAATCGTATTTTAATTAATTTTAGCAGAATGATAAAGATCTATTCATTAGAAATGTTTAGTAAAACGTATATTAATTTCCGTCAAATAATTGGCATTCAGAAAACGATATGTAATAACAGGGTAATATAAGTAACTGCTTTTGTTATTCGTGTGATACTGTGATACGTGCAATAAAATTCTGCATTTTTGAATAGTTGCAGAGGGATTGGTAAAGTATATGTTAGTTAACAGAGACATAATATTTGTATTAAAATCGGGAACTTAACGAAAAACAAAAAACAAATATTTTTTATGTAGAAAAATACGAATTACAAATGTTTTCCAATATTGACGTGACGCGCCAGTTTGTCAGGTCCCGATTTACGTTGTTGTAGATTAGAAGCCTAATGTGTTTCCCCACGCGTACAAGTATCGTTTACATACACCGGGCCGCATGAACGATGGCTAAACATTTACCTGCAATAACATATTTGCCAGAGAAATATTAGGAAAAGCTTTTACCTGAAGTGAAAACGAGGAAATATACTTACCGTGTGTATTGACGTCCATACTAATGAATGTGTGCCAAAATGCCTGGCAATAACGTCCTTTATTCCTTGAATATTATAATTCGGGAAAAAATATATGGAGGCCGGTTCCCATGTTCGTGTATTAATTAATGTGTGGTATGTAATAAGTGTAGGTATGTTGTCATAATTATGGTGGTAGCAGCGAAGACGGCAGCGTATATGGAATGTCTTATTTTCTTCAGGAAGATACCAAAACTACCTTAATTTTGGCTGAACATTTTTGGCACATTTTATTCATATTCTGTAGCTCGATTTTCTACCACAACCGGCAACCTATCAACTGACAAGCGCCTCTATCGGGAGCCGTAAGAACTATTTTTGCAGTACAATTTGAATGTCAATCGCTTGGTACTCGATAGTGCCGACTGTAAATAATCGCGCTACTGCATTTCACTCCAGATATTTTATGTACTAGGTATACGATAAAATAACATTAACGTATTAATATTGTGTTTATATACCCAGGTAAGTGTACCTAGAGTTGTAATACATGCGTTACTATTGCGTATTCTGTATGCTTTCAATCTAAATTAGCCTTGAATACAATTCACTCAAAGGCTACCATGCTGCATTGAAACCAAGCTTTGGATGTCAATTACTATGACGACATAATACAGGGTAGTAGTTGATACGTTACTATTCAGGAACAGATAATAGGCCACCTTGGTGCCTACTACACTAACAAGCCGCAATCAAAGGCATAGTTTAAGAAGAAAATAAGAAAACTGTTTAGTTTCACAAGATTCTGTTCTTATAGATCTCGATTTACGCATTGACCGCTATTCAATATGGTGAAACGTAGAGAAATTCTATGATTGAGTAAAGTTTGTTTACTTAAGTTCATTACAAAAAACAAGTAAACGTTGTAGTAGGTTAGAGTAGTATAATTTTTCCATCATCATGGTCAAAACTATTTCTGATGCCCAAATCAATTCGAGGCGGCTCATGAAAAGCTGACTCTAAGTAAAAGATTGATGATGACCTACAAACAAATTGTCTCTCATTTCTTATACTTTCTCTAAAGAACACCTTAAAAACGTTCTATATTTATACTAGCTTGTATATCTCTCGCCTAAAAAATACAGGACGTCCAAGCTGCGTTAATACTGCGGGAACTAATCTTCAATAGCATTTCATTTTCTATACTTTCTCTAAAGAACACCTTAGAAACGGTCTATCTATATTTATGCTACTAAATGATACGGTAGGTCCAAGCCGCGTCAATACTGAGGGAACTAATCGTCAATACCAATTCATCCATACCCTATCTATACTAATATTATAAATGCGAAAGTAACTCTGTCTTTTGGTCTGTCTGTCTGCTACTCAATCACGTCTAAACTACTGAACCAATTTGCATGAAATTTGGTATGGAGATATTTTGATACCCGAGAATGGACATAGGCTATAATATCATCACGCTACGACCAAAAGGAGCAGAGTACCAGTAAAAAATGTTACAAAAACGGGGAAAAATTTCACCCTTTCTCTCTTATTGGACGCAAGCGAAATTGCGGGGGTCAGCTAGTTTTCTATACTTTCTCTAAAGAACACCTTAAAAACGGTCTATATTTATACTACCTTGTATATCTCTCGCCTAAATAATACGGCACGTCCAAGCCACGTCAATACTGCGGTTTGAGGGCTTGGAATGACGTAATATCGACGACGTGATTAGAAACGTACTTAACAGCGTTTGTATTCTGTTACCGAAGGAAGTTTGACGGTCAACGCTGAATACATTGCCTTATAATATCGTGGCCGGTTTCTGTGTTTAATAATGTTTTAGTTTAAATGGTACTAAAATGAACTTTATAGGTGGTTGATGCTTTTTTTGGAAATATATTTTTTAATACAAATGTAGAGGTAATATTGGTTACAATTATAAAATCACGTCTGTTTCCAACGGGGTCAGGCAGAGACCAAAGTGAAAAACTACCTTGTTTTTAAGGGAATTTAAGGTGATTTAAAAAGTTGGCATGAGATTAAACACATAGCAAACTGATAATAAAAGGTATTGGTTTAAATACAATTTTAGTTTACTGTATAAACATACATAGTTGCAAATTTGTATACTTCGTTATAATCAACAAAAAATTAAAAAAAAATCAACAATATAGGCCAATGACCTTAAAAAGCTTAAAGCTTAAGCATATTCCGAACAAATATTTCTGAGGATAAGTTATACGATTTTTGTTCTAAATTTATCTTCTAGAATATAAATAGTTTGTGGAAAGTTGGCGCGATTTAAGGAGCGTTCTGCTGCAGTGTTGGAAACATTTTGTTCAATTCGTACGTTTGTATGATTTATCAACCACATCACGAGTGAAAATTTGGGTTAAAGCGTTGCATTTTGAAGTACTTCAAATAAATTCGGTTTGTGATGCAGAATTTCTTCTTTAGATCTTGGCTTTTGAGCTTGATTTTCTTCTAGGACTCTATTCTGCATGAAGTAGTACAGTTACGACCGAGGTGCATTGAGATTTTAGGACGCCGCGGTACGCCATGGCGTTCAAATCGTACCTAGTCGTAAATATTTTAAGTTTTTCACAATTACAATTTTTTCATAATAATGAAAATTTTATAAAAACAAAGCTATTTCAATTTACCCCTCCGTACTGTATACGATTATTACATTTCTCTATCACCGACAAAACAATCTTAGTAAGTAAAATTTGTAGTCCTAGAAATAAAATCTTTATTTTTGTTCCGAACTAACATCAGCATGTAAATAAATTATCCAGTGACCTTTTATTAGTTACTTACGGCCCATCCGAGGCCGATAGAGAATATGTCGAGTTGGCAAATAACGACAAATGGCAACTTTTAGCTGCCATTACTTGCCATACGGTTAAATTTATAGCGAAAGTGGAACTAGATAGCCGAGATAACGGCGGAGAGGTCAAAACAACATTTTACTTCGCCTCAGAGTAAACAATTACAAACAAAAGAGATTTTATCTTATTTTGTGGCGATTCACTGATAGAAAATTTAATTAAATTACCTTTAGGTATATAACAAAAAATCGCTTAAATAAAATTGCTAGCTTCAAACTAGGTATTTACAACGTAACGTACAATATTGTTGTTTTATTCAGTTATTAAATGAACTAAATGTATGCATATTTTGAATTCAACAGGTGTAGAACTAAAATAAGCGTTTAAAATTTTGAATTTATTTCTCTGCATTCAAATTAAGCACGTTTCGAATTTTCAAATTGACAACACCTCGTAAACTTTTTATTATAACACATGTGGTGCACTTTTACGAACCTTCGCGCAGATGCCCGAAACTCGATACTTAAATGGACAGCTGTGAGTAAACAACGCATACTACGGTTCCTATCCTAGTTGGGAACAAAGAAAATTACCTCGTCAGGCGTCAGCTCACCAAACAGAGGGTAATGAAATATTTTCATTACATCGCTCTCGGACAAACGGTCCTCTCTGTTCTTTTATTCTACCGTTTTGGTATGTGGTAATAGTTGATTTATTTTACTCTAGTAGAAAATTGTGCTTAGTGGCATGAACGTGACTGTAAAATATTTTTAATTGTAACTGTTTATAAGGAAATAATTAAAAGAAAACATTTTGCGACTTGATATTAAAAATGTATAAAACAAGGACTTTAAATTTTTGTTACTATATAGTTATTTAACTATCAAAGACTGGTCAAGAATATCGTAAATTTTATGGAAATCATAAATGAGAAACGAAAATACAAGAATCAAAAGTATTTATTGTCATCGTCTCAAAACTTAGAACAAAGCTTACCTAATCTGAAATTCAGAAATATACAAATACAAACCTTGTTTTGCGCCGAACATTTTCCGAATCCACTCAATTTTGTTTTATCCGCAAGAAAATCAAAGAACAAAAGCCTACAATCCGCACACGATTGTTTCCGGCCAAAGATTGTAAAGATAATAAAATTCATGTTTAACAAACTCTCGAAAAATTGAGTTAACATGGAATAAAGTCTCGGCGTCGTTCTGTCTGCCAGATAAATTCCATCAAGGAATAGTTTGTTACTCAAAGTTGCTACGCTTTATCCTCAAATTTGTATCACAAGAGACTTCATACACAATGTACGAGTAGACGACTACTGTATGTAAACCTTGTTGGCAAATTGAATTACTGGTGTCAAGTAAATTCGACGCTTTTATGTATTGAAGCTTTGGTTTACGATGCTCAGATCGTAAAGCAGTTTCACGAATTTATTTACTTTCCTTCAGGTGTCTAGATCATTTTGAGCCTCCCTTCTCTCCCTCGCTAAAGCTCTTATAACTTGCGGGTTCCAAACTTTTTTGTTCTCAAGACAAATTTCCCAAGGGAAGGATTCTTAAAAAGTTTTTAGTTTTATTAAGTCTGCTTAATATTGTGTAATATTTATTTATTGTTGAAGTTTTATCTTACAACACTTTGAAATTACTACAGGCAAAACGTTATAAATATACAAGTTTTCTGTTGTTCAAAAAATAAAGTGGTTAAATTCAAGGTAACGGAGCATCGTTTTGAGAAAGGTACTTGATTTTGAATTTGGAATTTAGTTAATTTATTTTTGATAATATTTGAATTGTACTCTACGTCCCAAGCATTTGTAACTATTTTCTAGTGTAATACCTAGTTATTAAAACCAAATAGCTTTTTACAGATACTGGCACAGACTGACTAAGCCCTTTTGCTATCAAAATGGATTGATCGAGTTAGGTAAGTGGAACCAAAAACAACAATATGTTGTGATATTAACCTCGGGGATTTATCTGCTTAAAAAGTATTAAAATAAAAAACTCTGCGTATGTCTGACAGTGACAGACGTTTCAACGTAAGCAAAAACTGGTGTTGTTAATATATTTTGTTTTATTTATTACTATATTTGAAAATGTCTGACTATACATACCCATATGTAAAGATCCGCCATGATTTTGGTAAGCAACCCATGTATTGTATGGTTGCTGAACATTTATTAGATTCGATTACGCCAAGCAAAGAACTGCAAAAACACTACGGTTTACGCAATCCCGTTCATACGGAATCTCAAGTGACTGCACCCGTTTCCGAACAACATATTAACACAGTAAGAGTTGAATATTCGACTTCTGGTGCAAACCACGCTGAAGGTGGTTGGCCAAAAGAAGTAAATTTTAATGATGAAGAAGCTACTGCCAGATATCGTCGCCGCATCGAACGGGAGGATGATTACGTCAGTGCTATACTTACTCTCACTCCGAAAATTCAACACGTTCTCGATCAAAACAACGCCATCGATATGTACAACCATTATTTCAAAGGCATGCCTGGATTAGAGACCATGGATAAAGCGGACATTAAAGTAAACCACGCATACAAAGACCCATTTAAAGAGAAACGTAGTCGCCCTGTGGCCAGCATTTCTTGGACTTTCGAAGACGATCCCAAACTAGTAGTCGCGTACTGTAACAAAACATTTTCTATAATGAAACCGCTGAATAAGAATTTTACTTGTTTGATGTGGAACTTGGAAGATTCAAACAAGCCAACCAATGAGCTCTTGCCTCCCACACCTTGTTTCCAACTGGCATGTTCACCGGCATCACCGAACATTATTGTCGGAGGCTTAGAAGATGGTCGCGTTTGTGTTTTTGATATTCGACACAGTAAAGAGCCAGTTGCTTTAAGTAATACTGACGTTGCTCATAGAGAACCAGTATCTGCGTTATTGTACTTGCAGTCCCGTTTGAATTACGAGTTTTTTACGGGTTCAACAGAAGGCAGATGTTTTTGGTACGATATTCGTAATATTTCAGCACCTACAGATCGGTTAATTATGGCAGCGAGAATCCCACCAGGACAAGAATGGGGTATGGAAAATGCCGAACCGGTAAGCGTATTGCAGTATGATCGATCATTCCCTACGAGGTTCTTATGTGGAACAGATACTGGCTTAGTGATAAACGTAAATCGTAAAGGTAAATCTCACAGTGAAGTTATGAGCGCTGTATTTGAAGCCCATACCGGACCCGTAAAAGCATTACACCGTAGCCCTTGTACTTCGAAGATGTTTATTACTTGTGGCGATTGGACAGTTCATATTTGGAGTGAAGACATTAAAGTTTCTCCCATCATAACTGGTACGGCGCAGAGGCATCAAGTACTCGATGTCGCATGGGCTCCAAACAGAGTATCTGGCTACATGACGGCGAGTCAAGATGGCAAATTACGCTATTGGGATCTTTTGCGCAAAATAAATGATCCAGTGATCGTTTTACCTTTGAGTGAATATCCGTTACTGAAGATTAAGCCTCATGAGGACGGCCGTCTAGTTGCGATAGGAGACAAGAATGGTTCGGTACATTTACTAACACTATCTGATGTTTTGGTCGAATCTGGTGAAAGGGACAAGCAGCTTATGGTACAGATGTACGATCGAGAAACTCGTAGAGAGCATATACTTGAGACTCGGGTGAAAGAAATACGTTTGAAAGCAAAGGCTGAATTAGAAGCGCCCGTAGATGTTGAGGAAGAAGTTGACCAAGAGGCTGAGCTGCTGGCGGTAGAAGAAGAATACAGAAAAATGGTTTTAGATGAAATTCGTAAGAATTTTTAACGTCGCCGCTAATTAATTTTCTTTTTAAGTGACTCAATTTTGTTTTTAAGTAACTTTGTGTACACTAAGCTGTTTATGTTCTTGTTTAAGTCTCATTGAGTAGTCATTTAAGTTTAGATTGCTTTTTAGTTTGTGGAAGGGTACAAGTAATTGTGCTTTTTTTGTTCATGGAGATTTTAGGATTCTCTCTCTCTCTCTCTCTGCCGCTATAGAGCGCTCGTTAAGATTATTATTGAATTGTCAAAGTTTACTTTAATTCTTTAAGTACCTATACTTAAAAATAATGGAAAATGATAAGATTAATAATAATAATAATTTATTTAAGGAAATATGTTAAGTTACGTCTACTCCTTTTGATAAGTTTACGTCTAGTTTATAATTATTTGCATATTAGGACCCGATAAAGTTAAAGCGTAAGTTTAGATTAAATGTTCCAAAAGCACACATTTTTTTTTTACATTATGTTTGCGTGTTAAAGGCCATATAATGTGTTACTTCATTATGACGCATACGTTCATCTAAAAAATAGCTAAATATTTCGAACACATTTTTTTATCTATTTCAAAAAAAGCTTTTAATACAACCAATTTTATTCTCCGTTCATTAACACATATCCCGAATACGATTGAAATAAGGCATTACAATATCACTTAAGCAAAATTCGCCGTAAAATGTGTGGAAAAGATTTGCGAATGTCTAATAAAATGTACGTAACGGACTGATAACACACGAACGTTCAAGTTACGTAAACGTAGAGCCGCGTGTAATGAGACCCTGTCAGGTGTTCGTTGGAAAAATATCTGCGTTCCCACTTGACACGAATATTAAGAAAATTGTAATGAGGAAACTGAATGTTTGTTTATTATACGTTCGTATCTTTATTTGTTACATATGCGAGAAAATGAGTTAATGCATGTATTGTATTTTTTTTAAATATAGTGTTTTTAGCGTGGCTGGAGAAATTTATAATCAGATTTAAAATTGAAACCCTTTTTTAATAAAATAAGGTTGCTTATGTAAGGTTTCTTTAAATACTTCTCGACCTTTTACACAAACCTATGTATCCATACAACAGAATGTTCCAATCAGTGACCACAGTCAGACAAAATTAAATGAAAAAATACTGTTGAATCATGTTTTTAATGTACAATAAACATGGTACTAACAAGATGCACGAAGCACTCAAGCTTGCTTTCCATGTCGATAGTTTCAAATAAATTACTGCAAGGCTATTATATTGTAAAGAGAGGCTTCAATAGCGAGTAGGCACTCGCTACCCATTTGGCTGCCTTTGATCGTGTGCCCGAGTTAATTTATGCAATTACGTCTTGCTCAGCAACTTGGCTTGATATCAAGAAAACGGGAATGGCCTGGACTTCCTGATAATTTTATTCAAGGTTCACACTACTAATGTGAAGGTTTCGTTTTAAATGTTGTTATTATGTTAAGCGGATTTGTGCAGCCAAATTGTAACCAAGGATTTCTGAGATACCTATCTATTCTTAATAAGTAAAAAATAACAACAAGTTAAGAAGAAGTATCTTAAATTTTTTTATGAACCATACACATACATTACGACTGCGAAAACGGTTTTTTGAGCTTATATTAAGCTCATGATTTAATATGTATAGTAAAAAACATGTTTATTTTAAATGATTGCATAATTTAAAATCCATAAGCTCTATGATTTCAAACTATGAAATCATTAACCAGTCAAAGATAGGGAACTAAAACTAGAGTACTTTAGCCCAAAGTGGGACCAACAAATTGGAAAGCACTGAACGGTTTCAGAAGCTGTAGAGTTTAGATCATCAACAGCCGGTGCTATCATCAAAATGGCATTTTACGGTTAGTACGTGAAAGTATTCTTGAATTTGAACATAACTTAGTACTACAGCACGAGCTAGGTTGTAAAGTTTCATTTAAATTTCACCGAGAAAGTCTTTAGTCATGATAGGGTGAATTTATTACATATTATAGATGATGATAGTTTCTTGTATTTACCTCACCTACTTACCTCTTTACCTTACTTTTCCATAATATGTAAAGTAACAATTATAAGACCAAGTCTCGGCAAAGTTTTTTTATACCAAGCGTTTAGTAATAAGCAAATTTCTAAGATTTTGACACAAGACAAATATAGCGTCGAATTGGAAAGTCATCCTTTTTTGAAGTCGGTTAAAGTTAATCTCTTCTTGAATCTGGTGGACTATGGAAACAATATTATTATAATCATTAATATGGTTGTTTATAAATCAAATGCGTACCTTAATGTAGATATTTATTATACACAAGCTGCAGGCAAGTCCCAGTGTTCGCGAAGTTTCTAAATTAGTAGGTAATAAACTGCAATAGTATTACTTCTTGTTGTCGCAGTATAAGGAAGCGAAGCAATACACAAATAGTACTTATAAAATATGTCTTTGAAGTTACACAATATTTCTTTACTGAAAATAATGTTTGCCCTTGCTTAATTTTTCATTTTCATCGCTCAATCTCGGTCATAAGGATTTCTGTAAATAATATATTTTTTAATATAAATATAATATACTGTTTCGTTATTATAATTTGTATTTGTATTAGCATCAAACTTCAGCATAAAATCACATGAAGAATAAGTTTTCAAGTAATATTTTTCCTTCAGTCAAGAACTACTTTCTTCAAACTCTTGTTTTCAACAAAGCACAAAAGTTTCTAAAAATGTACTTATTTCATTATTCGACGGACTATATTTCATTCTACACACTCTTCACAGAAAACATTTTCATATTCATATTTCCTAAAACTTTTCATTACAAAATTATGTTGACTACTGAACTAAATCTGATAGAATCTGCCGAAATAAAAAAAAATCCAACTAAGTACATATGTCAAAGATTTTTTCCATGGAATAATAAGCATGTTTCAGAACATATTTTTTGAAAGATTGAATAATAATATATTAAGCGACTTTTGAAGCTGACTGTACAACAGCAAAGTTATAAACAGGTATAAATCCTAGTTAGTTTGGGACTAACAACAGCGTTATAACGCTTGCAGTTTACCAAACTTTGCAAGTATTAACACTTCTCTTAGCCTAGTAATCCACATAACTCAGGTAAAGTCTGGCAGAGGCTTAACAGTTTGAATTTCCTTTGCTTTCATAGTAACGCGACAATTAATTTTTAATATAATGTCGATAGGTTGACATAATATCAAAAAAATCTTGAAAAGTCTTAATGTGGGATCTAGCATTGGAAGACTTGTAGCGTACATCGATTTAGATCACTAAATCATCGTTGCCATTGATGTTCTTTTTTCTGATATTCTTCCATTCGTGGTACTATTTTAGAGACCAAAATTATCTACTGACCTTTATCTACAAATATAAAATAATATTTCTATCCTTTTCTAAATATAAAACTTTCGGTAGAATTATAAAAGCGTATCCCGAACTCCTTTTGCCCAGTGTTTATTTATCGCCTTCGTGGCCTAAGTAAATATTAATGACCTATTCTATAAAAAGGATCGGTTAAAGGTGAATGACCTTCCGTCATGCATTTACAGAACAATGTTTTCTATCGATTGTTTGAAATCACATTCGTTTTTTGTACACCCTTTTTAAAACTATTCAACCATTCTATTGGATTTTGTACTTAGAAATTTAAATTCCACAATACGGATAAATAAATACCTTTCACATATTTAACTCAGGTTTATTTGCGTAGGCTCTGTTTATAGACGTGTCAGTTCTGTTTATTTTGTTTCAGTATTTTAGTATTTCAAGACAGGCTAAACAAGTTTAAGAATACTTAAGACAGATTCAAAGTTATCTGTCTACAAGATTCAAAAGTTAAATCCATTCAAGTCTGTAATCTTATTCGCCCAGTTCGTTAAAGGATGACCTGATAAATATGGTTCATTTGAAAAGAAAAATGTTCCTCAATACGAATCCTTATCAGTACAGTATTCTATGGGAGTTCTCTCGCGTTAAGCACTTAATAAATCTGCAAGGCAATATCAGTTTGAATTTACTGGTGTGATAAATTGATATCGAAATTGGTCGTAACTCAATAGATAACGGGACGGGGAAACGGTAAAATTAATAGCACAACCTAATTGCCGCTTTTTTGTAGTACCGGTGAATGAATTTGTATTGGATCATATGAATGCAAATGATGTAATAGTTGTACTGCATTCGTTATTTCATTAGAAAGGTTTATGCTCTCGCGTTTCTATCATATATTTGAGTTTCAACTTTTTGTACTGTTAATACTATATTCTTTTAACCTATTGATTTGACAATGAAGCATGAATACTTTAATAGACGGCGTTGTAGAAAAGACCAATAAAAATTTTAAGATACGGCAAACAGCGACCATCTGAAATTAAACAATTATATTATTTACTGTGCTGTAATGCAAGTTGTAAACATCGCATGATTTAAATATATGAACGCACAAAAATTAAGCTGTCTCGTTGCACTTGGTGAAATAAGTTTCATTACCATTTGTTTACGTTTTTGTGGAAAATGTTAACAAAAACCAATACTTGTTCAAATCTACTATGCGTAAGTAATTAAACACGTACATTTCAATTATCAAGTCACACGTTGGCTTTTTAAGGTCAAGAAAAAAACTACTACTCAAATACTTCCAGGAAAAATACTGAGTGCTACCAACTATTGTACATTTGATTGACAGATCGAGAAAACAGTTTCATAAGAAACGCTACCTACATTAAAAGTAGCAGTGACCGGTTCGGATAAAGGTATACATTGGTGACCCAGTCATGCGAAAAGGGCCACGATATTGACGAAAGGATTTATGGAGTGAATGTAAGTGGAATGGCAAGAGGACGCCTTAGAGGACCCACATTGACCTAATTGATGAGGTATTTGAAAGGGCTTGCATTCGTAACTTTAGAAGGTACGATGAGACACATTAAGTTGGAAAATGAGGGGTTTGGTATATACGAGCTGTTCTTAATTTGTTTTAACAGGTTAGGTGTTGTTTGTATTGCGAAGTGCTGTGGAAATAACAATCGAAGTGAATTTAATTCCATTCCATGGGTGTTTATAATGCAGTATTTATTCAAGCTTTTCGTTAGTGTCAGTTTCTAGAGGTATTTGATTATTATAAATATACCTAGATTCCAAGAACATTACTTGGAGGTTGATAAATCTACAAAATAACTTATTCTGTTTATTAACAGTCACGTCAAGTCAATCTACTTTTAAAACCGAGTTTATTCGTGCAATAAATGAAATCTCAAAATTGCGCTTTAAATAAAGCCTCTCGAGTAAGATATTCACTACGCAGTGCGTATATTGTCGCAACGCCCACGATGTTCTACATCATTACAAAACATGATTAATACGAAACACAATGTATAATAACTGTGAAACATACAAATACAAAGTTGATTACACGACAGCCGGCGATCATTTATTACTCCGATAACCGCATAGGTGCTGCCTACTAACAATACCCAGGTGCGTTCTGTTCTGAAAAGTTACACGGAAAATTTATATGTAACAAAATACCTCAAAGAGGGTAATATGTTATCGCGGCACACCGCTAAAGCCACATTAACGTAAGTGAACGTAGTAAGACGGGCACAACTGAGCATTGTTGTTAAATTTACCGCGAGACTTTTTTCTCGAATCGAACTTGAATGGGTTCGAGTTTTCGTGGTAAAGTTTGGAGGTTTCCGTTGTTATGTTTGGATTTCGGTTATAAACTTTGTTGTTTGTTGTAATGCTTATAGTGTACGCAAATTGTAATAGTATACGCTGTTACAAAGTTAGTGAATTCTCAGTAGCAGTCTAGAGTTTTGCAAGTGAAACTACTAGATTTACCGATTATAATGGAATCTGACATGGATAATTAATTAGCAGGATGTAGTTTCGATAACTATACATTAGGACATGAAATATTTTTGAGTAACAGACCACAGAATAAACAGGATATGAATAATTTTAAAATTGAGCTTAAATGAAATCCTTGTCCTCGATATACTTTTATTGTTTGAGAAGTATTTTATAGGAGGCCTCGTTGTCATAGGCTTGGCATTGAGTCGTCGTCTGTTCCCTTTCCATCGGAGTGCTGTTATTTTAAACTTCCAATAACCTGCGGTACAAAGCTTCGAACGGTTGAGATTGGAATTTTGTTTGTATTGTGCTGTATAGATTACAATTCTTTTTACTATTGAAACTGCAAGTGAGAACACGGTTGTTTTAGAGACATGATAAAAACTATAATAAAAAGACAAATATTGTCTAATCGAACTAATAATGAAGAAATAGACTAAAATACAAGTACGCCTCTAAATTGAGGATATCACAAATGTTACTAACATAGTTCGATTCTCTTTAATGTCTTGGATGTAAGGAGTTCTTTGTCTACAAAGTTGTCAGTAAGTAGCAAACACAAAGTTATATCATAGAAACTATTAAGATGATAGCCGATATTCGAGCCGAGCCTTGTTAAAACTTCGCACAACATTGAAAACAGATTGCTATTAGCTTAGTTTATTAAATAACCAACGAAACGAGTTGAAACGGGAATATTCATCCCGCGGCCCACGTTTTATGAAAATTAAGCGGCCGGCAACCACTCTGATTATATTTTTTGAGAGATTCCTTGCCAATCTAGAAACAAAACTTTTCAATTTACAATATTAATATGATTAGGCTGTGGATTGAAAGTAAGGCGGAATCTTTGTTTTCCATAATGAAGTAACTTGGTAAAGAAATACGACGCAATATTAAATTCTTTTCAATTCTCGCGGAATATTAAAAAACGTTCGTCATTAAATTTCAGCTACTTTATATTCAAATACGATTTTATCAAACTTCAAAAGCGAAGATAAGGCGAGATACGAGATTCAATAAAAACGTATAATTTGATTTGTCGAATAGAAATACGTATTTCGGTTACCACGTACATGAATATGAACCTTTTTATGTTGACTGTGTTGAACGTAAGTACATGTATTGTAGATTTATTTTACTTCGCAACTGATATGATCGGAAAAAATATTGGAGCTCATCTACATATTAGGTATATTCTACGCGTGAACGATACTTCGTGGAAAGAAGTTGATTTTTTTAAATAAAAAATTGGAATATAGGGGTTGAGATAACGTAGAAAAGTTAAGTATGTGGTACTCATACATTCTCGACTTTCAATCTGGTGTTTTTATTACAAAGTGACGATCAAAAGGGCAAATCTTAATCAGCAGAATTCATCTTGTGCCCGGCTCATACTCCCCGGAGATTTCACTACTTAATTCTTTTCTCTTAACAAGGAAACTTGGAAAGCGTTCGGCTTTTCTCGTAAACTTTAATTAAAGAACTGCAATTTATTTTTTGATGCAGCTTCTAAGTTTCGTCAAAGTTTCCTTTAGCAAGTATTTATTGTTGGATCAAGTTATTATTTCCTTCGGGTTTAAACCTAAAGCTAGGCGCATATAAGAAGCACAAAAAGTCGTGTTGCACGTCGTAATGAAATGCGCAAATGTTACTAACAATATCACCTATTTAACTAATAAAGTATTGGTAAGAAATTGTGTTGCTAAAGATAACAGGCTGATGTATGATCACCCTAATTTACGGCTACCGCGTAGCACGCCGTAGAGGCATCTACGATGCTCTACGACGTAAACAACACACGGCTACACATGAAACATTTATTTTAACCCTCACAATCTGGCTGTTCCCGTATTTACATTTATGCGTAAGTATTAAATGAAAGCTTTCAACATGTGCTTTATTTCATATTCAGGCACTAAGTACCCAAAACGTTGCGGAACAAAGGCAGATCATAAAGTGTACATTCAAAATAACGAAGCCATTTTCAAGATAATTAATTTTGTTCCTCGTTTAGCCATAATATAGGAAAATATTATTAATTTCTGAAGCTCTGTATATACCTATAGATAAAGCTTTATCGGTCAAACAAATAGCTTCCATAGCAATTTCCCAGTAGTCCTTTGTCCGATACTCTATTCACGTTGTTATTCTGTTCTTTGAAATCAAATATCAAAACATTGAACGTTCCCTAGTAACTGGTCGGCTGACCTCGCAACTCGCATCATTATACAAACTTAAATTGTTTGATCTCTCTCAAGACCATTTGTTCGTCCTATTTACTCCACTATTTTCGCTTGAATGACTATCGCACAGAAAATGTATTCACGTCTCATGGTTGATTCCCCAAACTCTATTTGAATCAGTGAATATCAAGTGAGTTTGAACTAATGCGGTAGTGAGGTGGTCATCCATCAAATAGTTGGCGGGAGTATTGGGTTACATTTTCTATTTTGGTGTGAGTTTCTTTTCAGATTTCTTTCAATGTAATGTAGTGTGAATAAAAGTACGCATTGAGGATAATAAGACACCTACGGTGGTACCTACAGGATATAAGCCTTCGGGCGTAAAGGGACGCGTAGTTTCATATGGTTTGTCACATACACTATAGCTAAACTGAGTCATCCGCCCAGTTACTCTGTGAAACCTTATTAAGAAACATAGTTTGTTAATGGGTCACAACATTAATACAGTGTGTTTTTATGTATTTAGTTAGTATTTTGATATTGTAGTTAAATCACGAGTTTTGTCAAATCGACTGATATAAAAGCACGTTACACAAGTGTCTGTCTCATACACTTTCTACGGTACTCTGCTTTTACAGATTCAACAGTGAACTCTACGCTTCACCTAAGTATCTGCATGAATGCACTTTCAAGTATTCGAGTACCGTATTCACAATATACTGGGAAATACCTGTCCGGCAAAATATCGTTCATTGTCCCTACTAATTTAATACGTCAGTTGCAATATTTTATGTGAAATATCGATCGCCAATGACATAGGTTATATTTTTTCTTTCGTTGGTGGGAAGTAAAGTTACCTTTTATCTATTTTATAGTGGCATAGAATATTGTACCTAATGTCAGATTAATAGTCAATTTTACCCATGAGATCTGTATAAGTATTGGTTAATTTGTCTACTGGAGTATTGTTTATACTTTATTTGTCAGATACGATGTCTGACACATGTCCGTATGTCGCAAGACTGGGCCTGAAAAGCCGAAACTCTTGTTGATTGTTTTCTTCATATAGTATACAAGCCTCAACAGTCCATTATCAAACAGAATTATAAATTCCAAATACCTTGATTTATTTTACCAGTAAAGATTTTAAATTTCAGTCAAGAATCTGAAGTTAGTATTTCACCAGATACTTATTTGGTATGTAAATAACTTGAAAACAAACGGCTGTTTTATACCTTGTACACGTATTAACTTTTAGGCTTAGACGGTTTTATTGAAAGCCACGTATTGGCTTTTAAAGAAAAGAAAAAGCAGTTTAGTATTCATTGAACATTATCCTTTAGAGAAAAGAAGTACTGAGTAGAATTGAGTTGATTTAAATCTTAGAATTTATAGAAACGCTTTGATTAAATAATTTTATTCTGAGATGCCCTTTGATATTAACCAACGCAAACATAAATCCTAATTATTAATGACATATAGAAAGATGAAAAATACAGTATTTTATTGTTAAACGTAGTTAAATAGTACCCGCCACTTAACTTTGCATGTCCGAATGGAGTGACAAGAGATAACAACAGTGGATGTGACAGAAAGTAAGGAGGCCGCCTTTATTTGGTACTCGCCTTCCTTGCTTACATCTCTCTTCTCTCAACGACTTGTTGCTAACTTCAGAGTTCAGACTTCAGTCACTATCTTCAATTGCTTTCCACATAATTAAACGGCACGTACTAAGTATGCCAAGTAAAGTAATATTCAGAAGTTTTTACATACACGTAGCGGTCAATTGATAGTGTTTACATACAAGTGACTACTATGACAGTAATGTATTGTAAACAATGATGTCAGTTCGGCTGTCCAAAACCAAAACCTAGCAAGTGCATCTGACCTAATTATACAGGAGAAGACCTGAAAGATTTTCTATTGCCATTTGGAATAGAATTACTTTTTTATACCTGTCTTTGTTTCTAATGAATAATTATAAATTGTTTTACTTTGTGGAATAGTAAAATTTAACATAAGTGCATTTAGACAATTTTTATGTGCCTTGCTAATGACTATTTTAGATACTTCAAAATATGTATGATGTTTAACCAATAGCAAAAACCTAGTAACATCTCTACCTAGGTTTTTCAATTGGTTTCTATAAACTTCCGCTTGGAACCATTCCCGTGTAAATCCCGATCCCTGGGAAACTCCGGGATAAAAAGTAGCTTATATGTTATTCTGGGTCTTCAGCTACCTACATACCAAATTTCATCGTAATCAGATCAGTAGTATTTGCGTGAAAGAGTAACAAACATACGTGCATACAAACATACTCACAAACTTTCGCATTTATATTTATTAGTCGGATATGTCCTTTATACCTGGTTTCGCTGTAGCTTTAACCATTGAGGCTGCACACGCGACAGAAACTTAAAAAATCAAGTAACTTCTCCCGTTTTCTCAACATTTCCTTTCACTGCTCTACTCCTACTGATTATAGCGCGATGAATAGTATATTTTGACCTGCCCCGGAGTATGAAGTATAACTGTAGCAAGTTTCGTTAAAATCCGTCGAGTAGTTTTTGTTTCTATCTATACTATAATACTATCTATACTATAATATTATAAAGCTGAAGAGTTTGTTGTCTGTATGTTTGAACGTGCTAATCTCAGGAACTACTGGTCCGATTTGATAAATTCTTTCAGTGTTAGATAGCCCATATATCCAGAAAGGTTATAGGCTATATATCATTACGCTACAACCAATAGGAGCAGAGTACCAGTCAAAAATGTTACAAAAAGGGGGAAAATCATGACCCATTCTCTCTTATGTGACGCAAGCGAAGTTGCACGGGTCAGCTATAAAGAATATGCAGACAGACAGACAAACAGACAGACAAACAAATATTTTGTATTGTATTTAAGAATAAAATAAACAACATTATTTTCATTGTCATGGTCCGCATGGTGACTTACTATTTTTTTGCTTTTACTTTTGCTATATACCTCAGTAGTTTTTTAAACAAAGTACGGGACGTTTCCAAGATTAAAAACCTAGTAAAATACCAATTTCAAATTCAAAAGCCTAGTAAGTTCAATTCGCAAATTCAAAAACCTAGCATGTATAGTACTTGATAGGATTTTGAATTTGGAAATGTTACTTACTAGGTTTTAGATTTTGTAACCTCCGAGTACGAATGGCACTTGCTAGGTTTAAGCATGTTCATAACTTTGATTCTATATAAGATAGAAATACAGTTGTTTTTGGAAAAGACGCAGCAAAAAATTTTAGAAATATTGGTTAAAGAAAAAGTATTTGAGTAAAAATGTCCCTTGCTAGGTTTTGGTTTTGGACAGCCGAGTTGTGGTACGTAATGATTTTAATGTCACTAACCGCTAATAATATCTGATGTTTGAAATTCTGGTGATAAATTTTAGCTTTTACCACAAAAACGTCATATTGTTTTACAGCGGATCAGAACTAAATTGGTAGACTGAATATTTTTTTTAAATGTAATAAAATTGTTTGAGAATTCCGTTGAATTTCCGAACATGAAAAAATGTATTTTATGTTGAGTAAGTACGTATGTTAGAGCGATGTTAACACATATTATTGGTAAATGTTGAATACGAATAAAAAACATTACCAGCCAGTATATAGGAGTGAAGTGGAAAAAAGGCTTTTAGCATCTTTCGAGAAGAAAATTGGGCAGAATAGTAGCAAGACAGAGCGTCTTTTACTGTCTGTGTCGTTGTATGAATAGTCGAGGTGTTGAGAAGAGTCTATTAAACACTCCAAACACTATGACCAAGGCACATACAGTGACGTCACGCCCCAAAGTGCGCTAGAGGTGTGATGTATTTTATTTTACATCTTTTTAAGGGTAAGAAATGTATGAAATTTTGTTGTATTTCACCAAGTCGAGTTTGATAGATGATGAGTTTATTAACATTGCCTGAGCAAACTGTCTTTAGGAATAAGAAAACCTCATACACTTTTATCTAACCTAGGAATGAGACAAGTCGTAAAAGTTAGTTAACGAAGCTATCATGGTTAGATCCGTGATTGCGAACTGTACATTAGTACAGGCTGCCTTTGATAAATTTGTAAGACAATATTCCTAAACCAAAATCTATTTTAGTATCCAATATAATAGATACTGGACATACAAAATGGTCAGAAATACAACGTATACAAAATTAACCGCAAGTTTGCGGCTAAACCGTCGGTACTGGAAGTTAATTTAATTAGGAACTGCTAGAACTGAGGCTGGTTCCGAAATCTGTCGTCTAAAGGTATCTGCGGACATGGACAGTAACTCTCGTCACAAACTCGTAACTATGGCAACGCGGACGTCCGAGTCCGTACCGCATTACCAACGTTAGTCGAATAGATGATTTATATATAAATTACCTCGATTCTCTACTACTATCGACTACCGACAACCGGCTAGCTATCAAAATTTTGACATTTAGAATGTACTGCCAAAATATTTCCTACGACGCCCGTCAGAGGCGCTGATCAGATTTTCATACGCAATTTCTCGATGACAGGTCGGTTGTCGGTAGTCGATAGTGGTAGAGAGATATGAATTTATTGGCTACATACTTAGCATGACGCCTGTAATACCCAAAGGTTTAGTTAGACAAAGGTGTATGAAATAATATTTATCCACGTTTCGCCATTAACAGACTTGGTTCCATGTAAGAGGGGGTGAGCATATTGCCATAAACGGGCACGTTTCTAGATTTCGGGCTAATATTGAAAACATTTACCTCTTTACCTTACTCGAGAATTGAACTCAAGACCTCGTGATCAGCAATCGTATACACTCTCGCCCAAACCACAGAGTAAGTTATAATTTTCTCGGAAATCTGTTGCTAGGAGTATTTATTGATGTTTTAGTGTGGGATGGTGTTAAATGGCCGGCGTGGAAAATCTTATGTGGTGTTTAATGATGTGTTTTATATTTCAACGTGGGAGTAGCAATTTTATTAATTGTGTCTTATTTTTGCTGCTACTAGGAGCAATTATTTGGACGTGGTTGATTACACAAATGACACGAAGATTCTAACTCGAGACAAGACACATGACAAGATGTGAATGGAGCAAGGGACGTTTGTAAGGATCGTAACGATCGTGACGTTCTGTAGTCTTTGGAAGTCTACCCTTTTGGAAAAATGACATGATTTTATGTATTTGAGATTCCATTGAATTATTAAGTTTAAACGGAATCCATCATGCAAACTTTACTTAGGTTTACTTAGTTTACTATAAAACGCATCACACCACGTATAAACCTGAAACAAATTATAATTTCACCATGGCCTCTTAATCATATAACTTCTAAAAAGTTGTCTTGCGCTACCGTGAATATATTATAACGCTGCAAGATTCAAGTAATTCTATTAAAAATCCAATTAGCGAGAGAAAATTTTGCAAAGTTTGAATGTAATTTCATATATACTTAGGCTAATTGGTGCAGTTCCCGTAGAATCAAAAGTACTCATAATGTGGTAGGAGGGAAAGTTCGCGTGAGCTTGTGCGAATCTTTTGAAATAGGAAGTTTGCTAGTTGATATAACCATTTATTGATTTAATAATGTTTATTTTAAAGACTGTTTATTTTAAAAGTTAGAAGAGAAAATATTTTTTGTGGATTTATTAATGTTACGATAACGTTTTCTCTAAATTCATCACAAATTTATTGGGAAAGACCAAAGCTGATAAAGTAATTAAGGGAAATTCTGTGTTTTGAAAAAAATAAGGTAATTTATGTGTCCATATCATTTGTTATTCTTTTGTCGAGTATAGAGTGATGTGGCAATAAGTGAACGCAAAGACATAAACATAAAGACTCGTTCGAAACTCGAGACAACTGTAATCTAGAGTGTAAGTCACAATTATGTCTCGACTTATCATAGTAGAGGTATTGACGTATGCACAAGTTTACTGGAGGAGTGTGCCAGGCGCTCGTCGCTCCAAGTGGTGTTTGACGCAGGTTTGTGGATCCTCACTCTTGCCTCCTATCGATTACGTCAAATTTTCAATATATCCGCATTAAGCTTTAAGTTATAATGACGAGAATGTTGTTTAAGTTGCTGTATTAGACGGGCTTCTAAAATGCCTATCGTTAACTTTTGTTACTCACTCGATTATCAAGGTAATGTAGGTACAAATTATACTATCGGCAACTAACGAATAGTTCACCTGAGTGGCTAAGTAATATAGATGATGAATAAAGTACTCATGGTTTTAATACTACTACTTAAGCGCTGTCAACTATGTAGTTCTAGGTGGGTAAAAATAGGTATGATGATTATGAATCTACTGTAGGTATGAAGTTGAATTGTTTAATAAATTAAGCTTTTAGTTTTCATAAAAATATGATTGACTTTTATTAAAATGGTAGCTGGTTTAATAATATATTTTCCTCTCGTAACATAAGAATGTCAGCACATAAAGTTGACGCTTTATATTTCAAAGGTAACCTCGTGCACCCATTACCATAGATTCTGTTGACCTAATCCTGACCCGTTCGTACCCATCCATAAAAATATGAGAATCTCTTTAAATATTTTTGAATCTCGTTTTAATATTGTATTTTATGGCGAATATTTTTAAATAAAAAAGCAGACGATGGACATTGTGAGCGGCTCATAGAGTAAGTAAATGGCCCAAGAAAGTCGTAGACATACGTTGTTAAATTTTGTGACGCGTTGCCAATATTATAAAGATGGGCTTTTGATTCTAAGAAGGTTATAAACCCCGGGGAAATAAAAATCTAGTTAGCCGAACAAATTTTCTTTGTCACGCGTCTCTTAAAAACTAGCTCATAATAATGTCGTCAAATCTGATAAAGAGTTTTTCGTAGACTGATTTATGTCACAATAAAATGAAGAATGCCGACAAATTGCGTTATCAGACATTCGAAATATAAAGCTTGGAGATCCAATTTAAAAAACTATGTTCAAGAGATATTTGAGAAAAACACGTCTGGCTTTAAAAACATTCAAATTTCGTCGTAAAGAAGTTGGGCACCCTGAGTTGCAAGTTTAAACTTCTTACTGTGAGACTTTTACTACTCACCGCAGTTCCGTCTTCAAGACAAGAAATTGTCTGTCGTAGATATTTTACGAGTAGAATGAATAACAATAAAACTTTACATTTTTGTCTGCGAACTGTTCGTTTTCCAACAGTGCGGCTCAGATTGATGTTGGTACATTTGGAGCAATACATCCATATCTTCGCGTGTTCCAGTCTGTGAAACGCTTTGAGTTATTTCGATGTAGAAACTAACACTTGCTTAGTTTGAACTATTCTTGTCTTGTAGGTATCGTCTTTTGTGCTGTATTAGAATAATATTTTTTTTAATATAACATGACTTTTCTGTCTGACTTAGCTGATTGCCTTAGTGATTTAAGTACCCATATGATTGTTTAATGTATAGTACACTCCTGAATTTTGCAATTTGCTGTGATCTTCTTTTATAGAAATGTTGTTACATGAGATTAAGATTAAAAGAAAATAGTTCTTCAATATTCTTTTTTCAATTACAGCTATTCTTATGATATCTCTCTCACAGTCTGAAAATGAAGAAGCGAAATGCTCTTACTTTTTTTCAATCGACGATAATATTCAAAAATTGCCAACGTAATTCAATATTAATATCATCCTCATTTATAACATTTGCATTTATATTAATCAAACCTATCTTTATATCCAGTTTGAGAAGCCACTCATTCATTTTATTTCCCTGTAAAGGCGGTCGTAAAGATAAACCCAGGTATTAATTTTATTTCGCTGCAAAATATCATAATTTGCATTGGTGAGTTGGCAACCTTAAAATTCAGGGAATCGGGGTCACCTAGATTTGTATATGTAGTAACGTAGCGATGACATAAAGACATACAATTTCGGATTGATTAAAGACAAAATAAGAATTAATAATGAAAAGAATAAGGAAAAAATTGGAGTTTGAAGAGAGACCTATATGTAACGCAGTGAACGTGTTCAGAGAAAGAGGGTGAGTCCAAACAAAAGCTCGCGACAAATACAGTCTATTTGCCACAGACCCTTTGTGTGTGTTCCAGTTTATCGCTCACTTGGCAACGTTTTAAAAATACTTTAACTGCAATCAGCACTTGAAGTAGTTTTCTGCCATTCTGACTCTCCAATAAATGTTATGATTCAAAATTTATGTTAGGACTTGGTTCAAGTTGTAAGTTTAAAAATTTCGTTGGAGTTATCGGGTATCTAATTGGCGTAATTTCAAGATGTGTTTTCAAAGAGTTTTATTGCACATCTGCTTTGGAGTTTAGTGCAGTATCTATGTAGTTGACAATACGATTCAAGGATTTACACTTTATAGGGTCTGCCAATGTTTTTTTTAATTATAGAAGGAACTTAAAGTTCAAAGGTTTAATAAACGCATTTCGGTCGATTTTTTTTGCAATTCTTTAGTTCAAAATTGGTAACAGTGAATGACATTATAAAATACATATGTTAGAAGTATCGTAGATCTTTAACATAAAGGAAATGTACAACAAAGGGTCGGACGCGAGCAGCTGCTCACGTTTGCAAGCGAAGCGGATAAAATGCTGTTACTCTGTTGATTTACTAGATAACTTTTATACAGTTTTTACAGAGCTTGGTTCACCGTTTTCATGTAAAGTTCTATGAATCCACATGATAGTAGTTTTAAAAAAATATAATGGGAATGGTAAGTGGAACTTTATGGGTAACATAAATTAAAAAAAAAATATTCATCACAATGAAACTTTTTCATGAGTCCGATCCAGGTATTATTTTGAACTTTATTCTGAATGAGAGTGTGAATTGATTTGAAAAATATAAAATGTCTCTGAAATGCATAAGGAAACTCTCTCACACACAAGCATACTAGTTTAACATTTGGCTCTTAAAGAGTTGATTTTTGTTCAAGTTTACTTGATAAGATTTACAAACTGTTAAAAGTTTTTCATTGGAAACGTAATAGATTAACATTTAAAGTAACAGTTTGTATAAAGATTGTGTTTTGTTTTTTACGTGACTAAAATAAAAATACTGGTTTTGGTCAATTTGGGTAACTTTGAATCATCTAGGTAACATTGACGGTGGGAATTTGAACTAGTTTCGATTATTTTTTCATATTAAACCAACACAATTGATAAAGGTTTATTTTAGTTTTGAAAACTTTTATCAAGTTCCCACGTTCAATGTTACCCAAATGATTCAAAGTTACCCAGGCTGACTACAATTACTTATATATTCTTACTTAATTCGAACAATAATAGATACGTTTCTTCAATTCAGAAACTACTTACAACGGCTGGAACAATTCGAGAAGGCTATACTATCGTACAACGAAGCTCTTCGGTGGAATGTGAGTTAAAACCAAACAACTTCAGATTCCATTTCCAACTGGTAAACACGCAATTAGACGTACCCTGAGCGTTGATAATGTTTGCTTCCAACTTGTTATCCAACTCAAACTGTGAACTGATTTTATCTGTCTGTATGTTACTATGATCGTGTCTATTACCGTTCGTATTTAGGAACAAGTGAATGGTAAGAACAAGCTGAACATCATTATTACATACCGATATATATACATTATTGTTTTTCCTCCTTTAGACCCGATGGTTTATCAGAGGCGTATGGATAACATCCACGTTTCGCCGTTGACAATGTTAGTCCCATGTTATAAGGTGCAAGCCTATTGCCATACACCAAACACGTTACCTAAACCATAATATTACATAAAGTAAATTCAAAAAAATATTGCCTTCATTAATAATCTTTGTTTAGCACCAAAAAAAACTTTATCCTTATTTATCATTGACCTATTTTCTTTTATTTATATTTTTTACTTTATATAGTCGACCGTAATATTCAGACACAAATAATGATCGACATCCCTATTTAACAAAATTATATTAAAGCACTTGTACAATTGAGTCACAGAAACAGCAGTTTAAAATCCTTTCTCAGTATAAACAAGCCGTGTTCCCTCTAATAAGCTTATAATAAACAGCACAAAAGAACGCTTTGTACAAAGTGCCATATAAAATGTATTGTAAACTACATACTACAATCAGCTTTGATTGTTTAGCACTCAATATGTCCGATCCCTGTAATTTATGCCGCAGTCAGGTGCTCCCTCGCATCCCTTTTCCCATCGTATCACTAACATTTTGAATGCATTACCTTGGCTATTTGTGTTGTATTCGTCTTGTAGAGTTTAATGAATTTAAAATAGAATATGTTTTAATGTTATGACTAAAATTGGTGTAATCGTTACTTTATATATTTCTTTGTATTTATTAGACTTTTGTAACTGATATGCATTTAGTCTGAAAAACCGTGAAAACCGTCATCATTGCTAATTATTATCGTAATGAAACATGACAATGTGCAACTAAAAATCTCTTAAAATATTTTTATGTTAAAAATCTTTCAACAGTTAATTAGATACCTACATTGCAGGTATAATTCTAAAATAAAAATGTAGACAACAAAGCAATATTCATTTCCGTTATTTAACTACCGGTATTTTTAGAACAACGCAACCATTTTAAAGAATAATAATGCAAAATAAAATAAAACTTAAAAGATTAAGCAACGTTTGCAAGTAATAAAGGTCTGTAGAAATATTTGCGGACACGAAAAGCTCATCATCCGAGGCCGTTTGTCAGTAATGGCTTCCTTAATTGACCTGTCTTGAGCATAACGACATTTCCATATTGTTTCAATTAACAAAATAAATCGTCTTTCATTAACGAAATCATTGAATCGTATAAATTGCATTGAATTGATAAAACGGGTTTATACCAGAGTTAAATATTTTGCGCTAGTGTTAACACACGCCTGGTAACAGTAGGCTTAATAAAATCATTGTTTTATTTTTTGAAATTTAGATTTAGAAAAAAAAGACACTAAAGCTTGGTTTTCATCTTTATCTTCTCGGATAAAACTTTACGTAACATCTTCCATTGTATCTGTTTCTATTGCTTCTACTCTATTTACTTCTATACCATCTTAAACCTTACAGCATTCGAAGTAATTACGGATAAAGGACAATTATTAGGCAATCAGCTGTTCGAAATGTTTGTGCTATCCTGCCTTAAGTCCAGTAGGAAGTAAAACACAAACATATATTTTATTCACAGAGTTCCGATGTCCGGTCGTTGCTTGGTCGGAGTTTGGCTCGAGTCAAAGCGACACACTATGCCGGTGCTTTGGCAGATGCGGCACAAGCGGCCGGTAAACGGCTTTTGATTCACTGTTAGCGAGTAGCGGATACGATAGCGACTTTAGCGGTACTTTTAGCATCATTATAACATATTATCGAGTTGAATTGTTAGTGCACGTTGGAGTTTCATATGACATTCTAATTATCAAAGCATTCCAGCATTTAAAAGGTAATAAAAACGCTTTAAAACTACAAAAGTACATCGTTTCCTCGTATAATATTTATTTGGTAACTTTGTTGAGTAGATGGCCTTTAAACAATTTGAACTTTTACGTCATTGCCATGCAAATTGGTATCTAAAAGTCTGATAAGTCGCTCAATCGCCTACACGGTGAAAAACGCCTTACCTATTAATTATGTACCTGCATTAACACTGCTACGAAAAACTGCCAATAAACGCTTAATGTTACATAAAACGGAACAACGATAATAAAGGAAGAGAATCTCGATGTAGCTCGTGAAATTTTAATAGAATTTGAAAACGTTTTAGTTCGGCACTTCAATAAATGTTCAAATTTCCGTAAACACAAAAATCAGACAAATATAAAAAGAATATAATGCTGATTGAAGGAGTCGTATTGCTTGTTTTTGGATATATTATTTAATGGAGAGCAATGTAAATATAGCAATGAAAATGATCGAGAAAGCACTCTGGCTTGATACCGTGCCGTGCGGTAAGCGCATCCTGACCACTGGAAATGTGGTTTCAGACAAAGACCTCTGTCGCTGTCGGAATCAGTTCAGTTTCCCTTCTATTTAACCTACTCTAATTGGCGACATTATTTCCTTTACTTGACCAAAGACTGCATAAATAAGGCTTTTTAGGAAAATATACAAAAAAGCGTTTGAAGACGTATTGTAGCTTGTAATTTGGTTCAGTATTCACCAATGCTTTTAATCAAATATACCATCAGATAAAACATAAAAAAGCACGTACGACAATCTGCTACAATAAAATAAAGATAAAAATTACAGACGCGAACAAATGCATAGCTTATCCGAATAAAATAACATTTTAATTCGAATGTATAATTTTCCACGACTTTTTTCCAGAATTGGAGCCTGAAAATTGCAAAGCGATGCAAATAAAGGCGCTTACGGAGTACGAAAAGAGTGCATTCGAGCGTTCTTTAGTCCTTGCACACCGAGGCCAACGTTTGAGGAGGGTTCCACCAGATTTTGCTGAATGTGCCAGATGCGCCGAGGAAACGGTAATTGAGCAATTATATGATGATTTGTTTTAAAACTTCGTACCTTCTTCTTACTATTATAAGCGAGTAAAAAAGCTTTTGCACGGTTATGCAGGAGAGTCGGAAATTTACTATAATAGGTGAGGTATTTTTGCAGATATAGTCAGTATTTTGCAACGTTAAGATCCGTTTCACCCATTGTTTGATGTACTTAATTAATTCTAGGTATAATCTTCATGCACATATAAAAATAGGTATATCAGGATTATAAAAACCTTACAATTATTAATCAGCTTTAGTCTGAAAGCTGATCAATAATTGTAAAGAATAAAAATATATTTCATAATGCTTATACAAACAAAGTATTTTATGAGACAAATAACATCATAAAAGTATTGTATCGAGATTGATATTATGCAAATACGAATGTAGACTGTCTGACTAGACAAGTTATGTTTGAATAGAATATTACTTTAGAGTTCTAATCTAAGTACATACAAATATACTATACTGAATAAACAATACCGAATCCATTTATTACAATAAGTAGGTATTATTATTTATTGTTTTACCATTCAGTCATTTTTCGTGAATGTTATTGTATGTACTGAAAGTTTCATATCTAAATTAATTACTCTTACCCAACTGTTTTACTTTCTTCGCGGTAAGGTTCGTTTCTTCGCGATATTTTATGAGTGAACTGTCAGTTTCCCAAGCTCTCAATATAAACATAGTCTGAGAGGCGGAAGAACATATTTTTAATAAGACCAATCAGTACGGGATTTGAAACAATATCCGATAAATTGGAACATTGTCCTCTAATGCTGTCATCGTATAATATTGTACGGCGTATTCCCGTATCATGTCAAAGATCCCCTGGGATTATTGACATTCCTTTATTTATTATTTATTTTATATCATGGCCGAACCCCGCGGGACTTGGTTGACGTTGTCGTTGCTTTTACGATAATTTGGAGAGCGGTCAGTGAATATTTTACGTGTTGCTGACCGCGTTTTTTATATTTATTATAGGAGATAGTATAAACAAACTATTATTTTAAGTTGTATTCAAACCTACAGAGTGAATACTCTCGACTGATATCTACATAAATTAACAAACCAATTTAATTAAAAACGGACATATCGGTGAAACCAATTCGACCCAGTAAGTTATTTATTGAATCCTTGAATGTTCACTAAAGGTAACAACTGAAATTGTTTAGTTAAAATTATAAGTACTTGAGATGGTACCAACTGAAACTGTTTAATTAAAAACTATAACTACTCGTGATGGCAAACAGTAAATCGAGAATCGCGATTGTGATCGTCATTGACATTGACTTATTTTAATTATAATAATTTCAAACTCATTGCTTCACAATGTTTGTACTCACTTAAAACCCAAGCAAGATAGATTTATTGTGCGCATTCAGAAATTCTTCTTTTATTTTATAAAAGTTCCCCTTCTAACGATTCTTAATCTGTTTGTGCAACTCATAAAGCAAAAAGTTTTGTCTATTAGATAAATAACTTATTATTGTTCGCAAAACCGATAGAATAACAGTAAATATTTTCCCTTAGTAGTAAACACACGCTGGTATACCTGTAAGATATTATTAGACCATTTTCCCATTATGTTTGATTTAGTTGTTTTTCCTATTGAAGTTCCGGAACGCAATAGATATCCAATCTGCTTCCCTTATGTAATATTATTCTCATTTCCTGAATGTGAAATGAATTGCCTAGTTACTACTATGATTTTCTCTGGACCAAAAAACAAAGTAATAAATAATTGGCCCGAAAATAATGTTAAGTCAAGCAGACATTAATTGAAAACATTTTATAAATTAACGTATAGGTAACGACTAACTTTTTACAATAACTATGAAAAATTTGAAGTATTCATTGAATGTGAGTAGCATTGAAAATAAAACCCGTACTCATGCTGAAGTTAGTTTTAAATATATATCAAATCTTTTAAAAAGACTTGAAATGACTGGCTCTTATTGCATTTAATAAGAAAATAATACTTTACCTAAAACGGCAAAAACTTACTAAAGCTTAAAACGTGAGTAACAATCAAGAGTTTTGTCCAATACTAGGGTGTTCCACAATGCCGTAATGTCAGTAATTCAAAATTGGCGTTGATCAACTGCCAGCTGTCGCCTTCTGAATGTATTTGACTTTCAGATTAGCAACAACGATCATGCATTACGTTATTAAAACACGATCTCTACCGGCTCGCGATTAATTAATGTGCAAGATAAAATATATGCGCTTTGGACGACCTGGAAGGCACTGTGTAGCTAAGCGGGAGTTTCTTAAAAAAAAGTAGCGGGATTTTCTACCACTATCTACTATCGGCAACTGAACGCCTCTAGCGGTCGCCGAAGGAATTATTTTACATTAAATTTTAAATGTCAAGCTCTTGCAATTCGATTATTCGGAATGTAGAGAATCACGCTACTGTTTTACAAAAAGCGGACATTAAGAACATCGTTGGTGTAATAAGAGAATTAAATAACATTTTTAATTTCACAGAAAACCGTACGTTTTTTTTTTTAACTTGTTTTACATTAACTTTTGTCAATAATTATAAGAACAAATCTCCTTTATTCTTCAATTACAAAATCGATATCCAGCACAATATATGTACCACGTCAATCACTACAGAAATAGGTCGTATATCAGCAAATAAGGCATCAACGATCAATCAGAACAGCATGTAATTATCTCGTTGTATGAACGCGAGCTCTCTCATAAATCGCTACAATGAACGATATCGGGAGGATATTGGTTCGTTGCGGCAAATTATAGTGATTTCACATGTAGTTACATTATTGGACTAACATGATAGTGGAACAATGACGCTGTGACATACGTTGCTGAGTTATTTGCGGTAGGAAATTTTCACTTAAATTGAGTTATTACTATAATAATTTTACTATCGTAATAGGTATTTATGTTTTAACAAAACTACTGATAAAATCGTATTAGACATCTGTCAAAATTATACGATTACAGGTGAGCCGTGAGACTTTCTTAAACTTTAAAGTACCTACAATTTAAAATTGGGTGTCGTTAATGATATTATAAATCGATGTTCGTTTTAACAGTGGTGTCGTAATTAACTGCAATGTACCAAACTTATTTTTGTATAAAACTTCTCCAACTATTATTCTTATTATAGACTTCAGTAGCAAGAGCTTTCTGAGTTTAATAACATTATATAGTTGTATATACATATACATATATCAGCTTTCTTATCTCGAGAAATCAATAATGCACAAAAGTCTTAACTGATCTGTGTTTAACTAAGCGTGATTCTATATACCCATACTTTACTATACTACTATAGAACAGACAACTAAAACCGTCTATACATAAATAATTTGCTTGCGTTCTGAACGCCTGAATGTGTAGCTTAATATGATTCTGTCGTCTGAAGGCATCGTTAGACTTTGCACTTACAAAGTTCGTTAACATCGCACATCGAGTTGTAAATTCACTTAAAGGCTTCATATAGAATGTTCTCATGTTTATCTACCATTTGAAATTTGATTGTTTAAATCATTCAAGTGAAGTAATTATTATTACTCGTGATTAATTTCGAATATGGATCGTAAGCTACTATAATATTCATAAACTATTTATATTACTGTTAAGTTTAGTCCAAATTTGTTAGCAATTTTTGAGTGAAAGAGTAACAAGCATGAGATGGATGTACGGTATCTTTTCTTTCCTTTTCCCTAGAAACATCCATATACACTTTTGTAAAATACTAAGAATAAAGTGAATATTTTTCGTGTTGCATAAAATTTACGAATAAAGCAGTCTAGAGCCGCTTCAAAAGTAGAATTCGCTGCAAAAAATAAGATCAAATAACAAAAATTTATCAAGAGAAGTCAAAAGTTCAAAAGAATCTGTTACAACACATTTAGTGGTCGAGAATAGAAGCTAGTTTAAGATAAAGCGGTCGATAGATCCGCTTGTAGAACTCGGTCATTACGTTCATTTATTTCGGTACTTATCCTAATACGAGGTCAGTCTAGAAACTAGACTATGAGAAAGAATTATAACTGGCACAGCATAATTTAGTAGCAATTTTCTGTATTATTTCTGTCTTATATTTATAGAAAACTGGACTGTTTATTTGAAATATTCTTGCTATATCTACTATTTTGATAAAGACTGCCCTGTATTTCAAATTATATTATTAACATTTCCATTCCATCAAGTATTTAAACATTAGACACGTAGTGGCTGTATTTTGTGAGTTCAAATCCTATGATGATTACATAATCATTTTACCTTTACGTTACGAATCTTTTTGATGGAGTCCAAAGTTAAGTTTTAAGCAAAATTTTGCCAAATATATTTATACTTATTCATTTATACAGGTTTCTTGACCTATTATTAACTGTATTTACAACATCAGTTTCATGTTATCTTAGGTACGAGAATGTGCCGGAAAGACAGCCAGCAAAGTGTTGGCAACAGCTGTGACTTTGCTAAGCCAAGTAGATATGAAGAGAGAAACTATAGACGAAAATGCACCGAAATCACCTACACGACTCAGACGCATGGAACCACAACAAGCACTACAGGTTTAGTAATTAACTTTATAATAATACACATAAGATTTCATATAAGACACTATTTTGTAATATTATCTGCTGTTTACTTAAACGTCTTATTATGTCTGTCCCTGTTTTTCGGTTGGCTTACCAAAAGACAGTGAAAAATACATTTGCCCAAATAAATTACCAAGCTCCCTATGTAACCACTGTTCCACAACTTCCTTATAAAGAAACTCTCTCGTTTACTAAAGTGTAAATACATCTTTGTTTACAACGACAAAAAAAAAAATATGTGAGCAATAACCGTATTTCTAGGTCCAGGAAATATCTCTTGCGGAAAAACAGAAGGCCAAACAAATCTCCCGTTTAATGGCTTCGAAATATTTGGAGCGAATGGCACATGACAAATATTTCTTAACGGCCTTGTGTAAGGACGAGCGATTGGTTTCAGCCAATAAACAAGGATCGCAAAAACTGCAAGAATTGGCCCATAAAGCTCTCGCTGATATTGAGAAACGACAAGTACCGTGTTACGCTATCTAACTTAATAAATTAACCTTTGACCCGTTGACCCACAAAATTTAATACATTGAACGCCGTCGTTGTTAATAAATGGGTGACTAAATTGAAATTTACCGCCCTCGTACAGATTGAAATCTAAACCTGGTGGTTCAATTCACCAACGGATTTGCTTCACTTAAACCTAATTAAATACCATCAAACCTTTTTATTTCTGTAGAACAAAAGTCTAGGTTACGATTATACCACGATGTATTTTGTAGTCTGTGTTTTCGTCTAGTCAATTTTAGCCCAGCGAGATATTATCATTTAGATTGCGTAAGCTCATCCCGTCATACCAAAGGCTGGAACACATTATCCTGTGACTATTTCTAGCGCCGTCAGATGAGTTCATGAATGATGGATTCTGATGGCTTTGTTTAATATGAATTAGGCGGTGTTACGTGAGCGTCGGCCGATGTACGCGGCTCGTGCTTCCGAGGCCGCCGCTCGAGCGAGGCTCTCTGCTGCACGTCAATTGCAAATGAAACGCACGCAACAACAACACGCGACCGACGCACGTCGCCTCATACAGACCGCACAAGCCTTTTCCGAGGAACGTGACACTACCAAATGCCTAGAAGCGGCTGAATTTGGAATGGAACAAATATCCAGAAAACCAATCTCATTACTTCCATCAAAAGATAAATACTTGCAGGAACTGCACGATATAGTAGCAAACGCTTTTCTGGACCAGGTTCGTTCATAAATTGTATTGCGATGAACACAACGCTAGCAACTACTAGCAAGTTTAATAAGCTTGTTTACCAAGTCACGTAGAAGTGAAAAATCTTTCTTATTTTATGTTCAGAAGCGCGTTCGAGAAACTATGAGCGAGTCAGATCGCGAGCGTCGAGCATTTATCCTCCTCGGCATGATGGTGTCTCGTGAGCCGAGCCACGACTCCGTGCTCCGCGTACGACCTCCCGCACCACCCCGGGACGCTAAGTAATTTCAGTTTTTACAAGGCTGTAGAAAAATAAATTTGGCTTTCGAGTACATTATGAAACCCATTGGGAACTCTCTAAAAAGCGTTTAAAATGTTGACTGTGTAAACGTTACTTAAATAATAATACCCTATGATGATATAAAAGCTTACATTTTATTTTTAAACGTAGTAATTCGTTATTTTATTGTTTTCAAAGTAATGGTTTTATTACCGATCCTCATTTAATTCATATTTGTGTATTAAACCTATCGTACCTCTCTTATTAGCGTATTTCACCCCTTCACATTCGTATAGTTCACACGAGATCTTGGTTGTATAACTAAACCGTGTGCCCCTGACCTTTTCTTTAATTAATTCGAGCTTTTATCTGAAGCCGTGGCTTAGCAAGCGTTATTCCTAAATTAACGTTTTACGCAATTTAATGACCGTGATTTATCTCGTATCTCTGTGGATATGGGGCCTTGTAATTTAAAATACCTGCCTGTTTTCCTTCAGCTTGAATTAAAACGGTAGAGTGCAGGATAATGCTGTTAGAATATTAGTTGTTTTTGGCTCTGTGATTAACAGCTGCTGAACGTTGGGAACATCATTTTCTTATAGAGCCTTTACGTATAGTATTTTTTTTTCCTAATTGTTCTTTGATGCAACTATATGGGTAGAAATTTTTACTTTCGTTTTAATATTTGTGATATAACTAATTAAATTATACTAGGAGCTACAAATATCCACAGATTGCGTCAACACTGTTCTGTGAAAACATTCCGACGGAAAATTTCTGTGAGCGTTGTTCTAAACTTTTGTGCAAAAATATTCCAATTGTATCTAATACAACTACTATCTGTGTTTCAATATTCGCAGAATTCGTGTACGCAATTTGGAACGGTTCCTTGTGACCAGTATGAAGCGGTCGGAGCGTTGCTACTTACTTCACGAACTAGCTCGCATATACGTTGACACTAGGAAATCGATGAAGGCTCGTTACTACGCACACAAGTGTCAAGTTGGTAAGACCTAGAATCTTAGAAACTCCTATTTTAGGTTCCTTTACAAGTAGCTACGTTCACGATACATAGCAATAATTTTATGTACTTTGAGTCTTTTCTTACTTTATCATTCGGACTTTGGTTTACTTAATAATATTATTTATTTATAAATTTTATTTATAACTTACCCAGTATTATTCTATAGATAATACTGGGTAAGTTGAGACCTGTATCAATTCGTGGATCACATTTATATCTTCAAATTATTGTTTTTGTTAAACACATATAGGTATTGGCGTAATTTTTGTTCGAAGATAAACACGTGAACATATTAGTGCGTTGAAATCGCCCATGAGTGCACTATTTTTACCTTTGTTGTACACGTATAGAGTGCTATTTGTGTTTAGTATCTGCATTGACGAGCAAAGAGTATTTAGCGTGTGACAAAGGAAGCCTGAATGTGTTCATTGGCTTTTAAGCTCGCAAAAGGCTCTAAAAATGCTTTTAGACTACGCTATGCTCTGTAATGCAGAAACGTGGTGCGCTAAAAACTTAGAATGGCAGTTGTAAAAGAAATGGTATTGTCACTTAGCATATCTACTAAGAGACTTTAAGTGCATAAGTATAGTTAGTGTTGTTATTCTAGATTAGAAAATAAAAACGTCTTTTTCTTCATTACTTCTGTATTCATATTAAAACTTTCATTATTATGCCATATGTTGCTAACGCTTTAGGTATAAATGGATTCAAAAGAAGCGTTGATCAATTGGTAGTGGGTATGTATTTTATGTAGAGGCGATTATGGCGTAGGAATATACAAAATGTATTACATACCCGCTAGAAAATCTCGCTACAGATCAGGAAAATCACTTTTGGAAATGCTGGTGTTTGTTATCATTTATGTCAAATTCTTAAGCAACACACAATATTAAAATTTAGTATTGCTATTGGTTGACATATTCTTAAAATTTCAAAAAAAAAATCTTGAGTACCAACGAGCTACTCATTCATTCTTTTGTCGAAGTACAATATATCAGTCACTTTAGTGTCAAACCGTAGTTAGTAATTTTCCACCAGTAAGCATGAGTGATTTCAAGTGTCACATCGTTTGTAAACATCTCTAAAGGTCAAAGGCCTTTCCTTTGTATATAACAGCTGTGGGCGACTGCAAATACTATTAACACCCACGCAGTATCGAGTTAAATGTCATGGAACATATTTACGGACATTTTAATTAGTATTATAGTTATAATCTGATGAATATTTATTAAAAGAAGTGTGTTTGATGTCTAGCTTTGTAAAAGATGTCACGAATAAATAAATAAATATTAAATAAATATTATTGGACAACTCACACACGGTCATTTGATTCCAAACTAAGCAGAGCTTGTACTATGGTAACCAAATAACTGATAAACATACTTATATACTTCTAAATACATACTTATATAGATAAATTAACATCCAGGCATTAATTAACATGTTTTGATAATATGAAATAATTACACATTTTGCTGTTAGTATTACATTTTTAATTCTATATTCATGAACAGTCATTTTATGTTGCGTCCATTTTTATATTTCCGAAGAAAATACCAGTTAAATTGTGGCTTCAAAAATGTATAAAAATAAGAAACTTACCAAATAAAATTGCTTCAAACCAATTACGTAATAGACAAAATAAGTTCAACTTTTAGTTAAGGGTTAAATACTAAGCAATAACGACTGTCGTATAATATTGTCACTTATAAATTAAATTACGAAAATAATAAAGTGGATATAGTTGACCAAAATTCATCGATAATTCCGAAAATCTTTTAGCCAGTAAACCAAAAGCCACTGCTTCTAGATTAATGAACACTTTCCAATATTAAATAGGTATTAAAATTAATAATTAATGTTTCGGCGGGGAATACCGCATGCACTTTATTACTCGCAGCATACGTAGTAAAAGTAGCCAGTGATAAAATACATCCGATGTACAATTTACTACCTTTTAAATAACGGATAAACTGGATATTCTGATTATGTAGGGAAAACTTTATTCATTACTTTAATATGATTTTAGGAAGCCAATATGTTACAAGCTTGGTATAATTTAAGTTTAGTATTTTATATGCAATGCAGGTTAATAAAGTGTTGCTAACCCTATTCAATAAGCCGTATTAAATTGTTTGCGATGTCGATTTTCATACAGTCAAATAATAATTTTAACAGGGTTTTTATCATTTTTGGTATATTTAACACGTGATATCTTTATATATATAATTCTTCTGTAAGTATGTATGTCACTGAACTTTTTTTAAACGACTGGACCGATTTTGATGAAATTTTTTGAGTGTGTTCAAGGGGATCTGAGAATGGTTGAGATTCACAATTTTGTCCGCTGGACAGTGTTCTTTTAATTAATTTTTAATTTATTAGTAACGTCTAGACAGGACAAAGTCTGTCGGGTCCGCTAGTATGAGTATATGATTCAAAATAGATACTGTCACCCTGGACGATTTTACGCGAATCAGTTCAGCAAATTGCCGTGACTGAAAGAGAAACAGACTTCAACATTAACAAGACTACATATAAAATAAGGATTATTGATTTAGTGTAATAAGCAGCATATACAATAAAACTGACTAATCAATCTGAACATTTAATTCTCAGAGGCTAAAGCAGGCAACCAACGTGTATGGGTTCTCAACGGACTGTTCCTGCTAGCTCGCTGTCACTTACTTCAGAACAACAGACCTGAGGCGCGAGCTGCACTGATGGAAGCAGCAGGCTTGGCAAGAACCTACGGTTATTCCGAAGTAGCTGAGTTTTATGATACCGTAAGTATATTAAAATGTCATATTTCGGACTGCACAAACACAGCCGGGATAACTAGGTTTCGTAAGGTGAAAATAGGATGCTTTTTTTCCAAAATTTATAATCGAGCTTCGTGTCTTAAATAGTTGCTTAAATAATTACGCACTATATGACTTTCAGAGAACTATAGCGCTCATTGTCATGGCCTCACATTATATTGTGGCTGTGTATTAATAGCATTACATGATCCGAGGTTCCATATCAGTTAGAAGTAAGTAAATCGGAAAATGGGAAAATATCCAAATAGTATTAAAACTTTCATACTTTTTAGCCAATTTCAGATCACCAATTTCGAGCTATTCCTATTAAATACCAAAAAACTAATACCACTGGTATTAGTTCATTATCCCAGTGAATTTCTATTCCGAACGAATACCACTCAAACGTATCACAAAATTAGTAACCTGATCTATTCCCAACGAATACCAAAACATAACTCCTGGTACAGTAACAGAAAAAAAAAAATGCTTTTTAAAATTTAACTTATGAACGTTAAGACAATAAAATAAGGTCTGTTTTTCTACGAATCGTTGTCCTTGCACAAATATTTTTATATTGAATGTTGATTTTATTACTGAATGTACCTTCATACCATTTTACAAAATTTTTTCGTCTGTCGTCCGTTTATGAGTGGTATTCGTTCGGAATAGCAATTAACTGTGGTAATAAACTAATACCAGTGGACGCAGTGGTATTAGTTTTTTGGTATTAAATAGGAATAGCTCACAATTTCCTTTCAAACATAATTACATTTTCAATAGTTTGCGATCGTCCCACAATATTCTCTCAGACGTTCTATGAAGCTCGAACAGTGCTTTGTAAGCGGCCAGTCGGATTTCCTATGGTTTCTCCAATGTCACGGAGTTTCATGACACTATAATCGGCTTAGAACAAGTGCCTTTGTCGGTTGATGTTCTGTTGAACAACAAAGTTTGAACCGGCTTCTATTTGTTCACTTAGTTAGGGCTTTCAATACTTTACGTTTATAAGTCAAGCGCTTTGTGGTTATGAAAGATTGATAAGTAATCATATACTTACACATTAAATCGCTTTTGTCACATAGGGATAGGACAAGACTAAGTAATATAAAAATAATACCTGTTAATTTAACTTTTATACCTGTATTAAATAGATTTTGGGGTATGCAGGGATCCAAAAACGCCATTTGGTGCGATCCATGGATCGTTCATGTTGTAAAACTGAATGCTATTGCTAAGCATATAATAAATCTACATTTTTATTCATAATTTTATATTTTTCTTAAATAAATTAGTGCATGCTGAATGAATAAAATCCGGACTGTATAATTTTATGACGAGCAGTTATTAAAGTTTGTATTTTATTCATAAACGCATAAAGGGGTGAACTTAATAACTGGTTATGAATAATAATACATATCCCTGATTTAGGAGCCTCCGTTAGACTGCAAATAAGTCTATTTTCATATATCTGTAGGCGACAGCAGAGTCGAATCGGAATTTCATTTGCATGTTCATTTCCATGCATTTGACGCTCAAATTAAGCTTCAATATATAAACAAATCTAATTTCAGGTTGTTATAAAAATAATCATAACGTCGAAAACCGCGGGCAAAAATTCTATGCATATTTTTTTAACGCGATAGTTAAATGTCAATCACAATAGTGTCTGTTCTTTGATGGTATCCAATTAGTTAAAAGAAAGAATGAAATACGGCAACGAATATAACGACGGCTAAAATGGTAGTGGGTTCGATTCCCATACGGAACAAGTAGTTATTTTGGTACTTTATGTTTGTATGTTTGTAAAAATACAAGAGCAATTCTTATTGCGCCAAGAATTGTCATCTAACAAATAGGTTTGCATGATATAAACAACTAAAAATACCAAAACTAGGTTCTTGATGATGTTTTCGTTATTTGTAACTTACCATTAATAGACAATTTTAGTACCCGCTAAGCATTACATCTCGTTTTAAAGTGTCTTGAATATATAGGAACATACCATGAAGTTCATCTTTGAAAAATGTTCTTCCGCCAGTAGTAGAAGTGAGGTTTTAGTATAAATATTTAAAAAGTACTTCAAACTTTGCGTTTTTCGCAACTCTCCCAAAAACTCGAGTGATTCATGTTTAATAAATATAGTTTAGCTTGATGTCTTTTAGAGAGGATAAGTTATATAAGGAAAAAACTCAAGGAAAACTCTAGAGCTTTTTAAACTTGTGTACTTTTTACTTGAAATTGATGCCTAGAACCCATTAAAAAAACATTAAATATTTAAAACATTACACTTCTGGGCCTATCCTTGAATAAATACTTGGAAACTACGAAATTCGAGTTCTTTAAAAGTGGTTTTTATACATTTTGAATGATAGACTGTCTGACTCTTTTAGAGTGAGTAATAATTTCCTAAAAAATTACTCCTTTTTGGAAGAAAAACGTTAATGTTATTGTCAAGAGAGAAATGTAAGAGTTTAAGTCGGATTTTGAACTAAAAAGTCAAATGAGGTCAAGTTACCACTTACCTAACTGGATTTTGACTCTCTAGTCAAACTTCCGTGCCTAATATTGTACTGTACCACCCAAAATAGAGTTCCAACTTATATGACTATGCAATAGCGGGCAATTAGCATCAACATGTTTTAATTTTTATTCTCTTCAGTGCGTAGAAGTATGCCTGGAAGGTGAAATAATCACGACACAAGACGCAACAGTGGAAAAACGACGTAAAGACCTTGTCAACCTCATGCAAGATGATGACTTAAAATCAGAAGCTCTTCACCTCTTTAAACGAATGTCCCTCGTACCGGCTTCCAGGTGAACGACCTCTTACTATTTCAATTAAATGTGTTTCATAGAAAATGAGCAATTACGGGCTTCTGCTTTCATTCACCCCTAATGGTATCTAGTTATATAAATTGGATTTGTATTTATTAAATGAGAAATATTTAAGTGAGTCTATTTAATAATTCTAAAGGTTTTTATTTTTCATTTTGTAAATATAATATCATAGTACGAATTTTAAAGTTGCCATTACAACAGTTTAGAAACTTTTTTAAAGTATACTTCTCAAGATAGAGCATAATATTGTCGGCTTTAAACAGATAAAACCTTCAAATAAAGATAAGATTATAATTAGCACTAAAGATTTTTTTAGCTGTTTATTTTCTCATAAAATATTCGTTTTACAAATAAATCACTCTCACCAAACTTTGACGTTTGAGAATTGGAATGCAATCAAACGTTCCAATAACTCATTCATATTGCCTATAACGAACTGATATCGACATTACGTGATTGCACATACGATTTAATATCTTCAATCCGCATGACAGACAGCCAATTAAGCTCACAAGAGGTGTTGATTACAGGCGATTCTCGGTACTGCCGGGCTCTCGCGTCGAGGACAATGTCCCGGCCAGTGCAGCCCGCCGACGGCAGTCCATCATACCGACAGCGGCGAGGCCCACTACGATCGCAAGAAGGAAAACACATCCTCTGGGCTTCCAAGTTTTTGATCTATAGATAAAACGGTTTTATATAAAATATGCACTGTAGACCATGGCAACTTTGCTTACCAAGAGAGTTGAAAGCACTTTATTATGTGTGTGTTATGAGTTGTGTCTTGGTAGTATTGTAGCGCGATTCTGTGTAGTTTGTGTAATAGAGTATCGAGAGTTTGACATTTTAAACATACTGCAAAAATAGTTCCCATAGAGCCCGCTAAAGGCGCTGATCAAATTTAAACAAAAATTCTCGGTAATCAATGATCGATAGTGATAGAGAATCGCGTTACTAATGATTAAATGCTAGTGTGAAATAAGCACGTATTCTTCTTCAAAAATTTTAGCAGAGTATATGCAATGTACGGTAAAAATACCATGGTTTTCTGTAGCTGTAAAAAATGATTTTGATGCATTTTACTTTTTAATAAATGTTACACAATTAATCGAACGACATTTTCAAAGACCGTTAGTAAAGTGCATCAATTTGTTCGCTAAAAAAATAAATTCATCGGACAACTTATTGAGAAAGAGGCGCATTAAGTGCTTAAAAAGAAAAGGACAAAGGGAATTTCCTCTTTGAAACTTTTACTTCCATTAGAATACTAACGACTGTTATGAATAATAAAGTTTGAATTTTTCGAAACATTTTATTATACTCTTCGCTATTTGCAAATTAATGATTGAATTTTAATTACTTTAATGTTTTTATGAGTGTACTCTTGTTTCGTTAATTAAATATTTATTGTTGGAATTTCGAATACTTTTCTGTAATTATTACGCTGTAATCAGACTCTTTTACATTCATTTACAGGCCATTGTTCGTGGAGGATAATGTATTAAATGTATACTTTTGAACACTTGATTGCGTATTCTATTAATTAATTAAAGTAACAATAGTGTCAAGAGATATATAGAAAATAGTTTGTTACTTTTTAACACTTAACTACTAAAAGCATTCTAATCGGCACGAACATAGTTTGTCGCCTGAATTAATAAGTAAAATACTTTTTTCCCAGATAAATCCTTACTTGCAGACGAAATCGCGCAGCTGGTATGGCAAAATATTAGTAAAACTATTATGTAAAAAAATATTATACTTTTCGTATAATAACAGTATCCAATCTATCATCAGCGTTGTATTTTACATCGACACGCATCATAAATGTTCCCAAGCATAATACATCGATGTAGCGAGGGCATGTAAACCAAGATAGGCATTGGATGTCAGGTCATATCATGATACGAGACAGCCACTCGATTTATCCATCAAGAACCGATAGCTCAATGAGGCGTTCAACGCACAACATATACCTACAACAGCTTCGTACATATTTTACTAACGAATATTTCATATATACTTACAAAATTTCATAGGGATACATGTTTTTTAACAAATCTTGGGCATTTGCTGGCTTGCTATTTGGCTTGTCAATCAGTACCGCTAGCACTCAAGATTCACATTCAAAAGTCAATTGTTTTAAACTCTTTTTCACAAATGAATACGTAGTTCGGCTTCTACCAACCATATCGGTCATAAAGTTGCATTTGACTATGTATCTGGCCTACATGACGGGGTTAAAGTATTTCATACACTTTCGAGAACTAGCACTATACAGGTAGTTAAGTCATTCAGTTTTATAGATATGTTGCAACATACTCGTTTGTTTCCGAACTATGCAATCGAGTTCACAGTTCAAACTTGTTTGTTTGACAACGTGCCCCATTGATGGCAATATTTATAGCGATCTACAATAAATAATTGGGTACAACCAAATTGTCGGCAAAAAAAAAGTGTATTTTATACAATATTATGAGGTGCAGAAAATAAAAACATAATTTTATTTTGTAAAGCTCAGTGTCAGTCCGCAGGTTGTTAAGTCATTCGGTTTTATAGATATGTGTTGCTATATACTCGTTCGTTACTGTATACTATGCAATCGGGTGAGCGTTCACAGCTCAAACTAACAGGATTCACTCGGTGTTTGTTATAACACTTTTGTTAACAACTCTATGGAAAACCATATCAATAACTGTTACGTTTTGTTAGCTTTTCCGTTACGTAACCGTCTATTTGCTGACTCTTGTATAGCTTGAGATATTTTCTGCTTGATTTTGTTAGCAAGATGTTTAAAATATCGCTTTTAACTTGGTTATTTGGTAACTAGTTTATCTAAACAAATATTTAACTTATGAAACGTAACGCAAAACGTTGCGTAACCTCAACGAAAATTATAATCTTCAGCTCACGTTGCTTTAGATGCCTTTCGTTTTTTCTTCGGAGGCTTTTAACATTGCTGGTAACTTTAGACTCATAAGGTAGTAGTAGTACTTCGAATACGTCACACGATAAGGTGCAACCGCAAATTGCAAGTGACGTGGCTCACGAGTGGCTCATAAATATGAATTTCTGTTATAATTAATTCCAAATACGGAGACGCTCTCTTGAATTTTGACACTGTCAGATTACCTTTCTTGATGTTGTACAATAATTATACCAGAACACATACGTGATAATCGCCGAAAACATGTTAAAGTGTACACACAGAATAAATAGGACAACTCACATGTTTATACAGATACAACGATAGTGACAGCAACCAATACCGGTCATGTCTACTGACGACAAATATTCGTTTATTTTCATAAGAAATATATTTGACAAGCCTCATACTTTAATAGACCATTTCATAAAAATAAAAACACATTACGGCCAAGTCTCTTGAGGCTTCGACAGTCCAAAAGCTTTTACTAGAGAGTAAATTTTATAAATGCCTAAAAGTTACGGCCTTTATTAGAAAATTTATGAAGACACTCGTAGCAATTTCGTCTAATAGCCATTAGAAAAAGGTAGCGTAAACTTAAAATATAGCGCTTGTTAGTATTAAAACGAACGTTTTTGTCGATACAAATTCTAAGAAAGATTGTTTCTTGGAATTAGGGGAATTACGGTGATTGTAAGCAATCGTTGTACAAAAAACAAGTAAAGTCCGGTCTCAGCGTGACTTTTCCCAGATTTGTGCGCAGTAAAATAACAAGAAATTATTCAGCTATCTCATATAAACTAATTATGAAATGTCTTAAAGGCAACTCAGATTTTCGGATACTCAAAGAATAAAAGTGTGGCAAGAATATGGAAACTCTATTGTAGAAAGACATACATAAAATCACGTCTTTCTTTTTCTTTTAGCTGTAGGCTGCCGTAGAGACCAGAGAACAACATTTGGTACGATCATTACAAAATAATCTTGCCTCATACACATCCATACATCTTGTCATACAGGACGGCCTGTTACACATACATACGTAGCCATTTCTTACGTAGTAAAGACTTCTTTAAAATGTTCATTCATGGTACAAAATCTACGTTTGTCCGTTTTCCCAAACATTAAAGCCAATAACATCAGTTGACCACTATAAACCTGTACGGAAGGCAGCAATATTCAAAGGCGAGCTATAAAAGCCTGTGGTGCTCCGACATGCTTACGTTTATTGGACTGCACTTTGCAATTGGCTTTAGAAGTAATGGTCATGGATGTCGTACGTATTGAGAGACTATGAACAGGAAGGTAAGAGCAATGCAACTTAATGTGCGCACAGTAGTAATGCTTTCTAAAGTGTGTATTGATAAAACTATTCTATTGCGATATTTGAACAAAATATGATCGATTGATATTACGATTAGTATTGTAATAAATATGCTTATGCAGTAATTTTTAAGCTAGTCACCACCAAATCATCTTTTGTGTATAACCGACACTTTTACGAACTAACATTGATGTTTTCCAAAAATAATGTTTCAGGTATAGGTATTTGCAATATCTTGCTGCATGCACATTAAATGATTGAACATATTTTTATAATGGGTGGTTTGCTACAATGTTTATTAACCGTGCAAGAAATGTGTTACTACTTGTTACTGGACATATTTCTTTCAAGGCGCCTGAGCAACTAAAAGCGCTGCTGTTGTCCAATAGTTCCTACAGTACAGTACTGCAATCTTTTGCAGAATTTTCAATAGCCATCTAACGGCTTTCATCAAAAACTAAACCAATTTCGCTATTTTATTAGCAATTTTGGCAACACCTGGTGATAGGTACGCTTAGTTGACCGATGGTGATTGCATATTGATGTTATTACTCTACTCTGATAGAAATAATTGCATCAACGTCCACTGGGTCAGTAAAAGTTATTGTTAAATTTACGGCAGCTTTTCCAAGTATTATAAAACACGTGGAAATGTGTCATTTTAAAATACACCGTATGTACAACTTACATTTTATTTGTCACACGCATTGCAATAAAAACAAATATTGTGAATATTTGTTTTTATTATTCTTTAATTTATTACATTCTAGCAATTTATATGTGTAACTATTTTCAAATAATTCCCTGAGTACCAAGTTACCAAAGATATTATACTATATTCTTTAGATTCTAAGTATATTATACTTCAATTGATTTTATAGAATCGAGAAGGCTAACAACGCGCTTCAAAAATTGTTAAAATAACAATTATAAAACTCACAGCTTAACAGAAAATCTAAAACGTGAGAAATAGAAGTTTCATTTTTCCAATAACGCAACCCAGTTAATACTGACAGCTGCTGATTAAATCTCTGATTGCCCAAAAAAGAAATAAGCGTCATACTCAGCGAAACGTGTGACATGCCAAGATTATTACACGAACACAATTTCATTTGGAACTCGTTTCGACGCCGGCGGATCCAGTACATGTGTTTAGCGTCCATAATATCACGTAGTGAATCAAGGGCTGGCTACGTACCTCGCAAATCTCCTAGTCTGAGTTTGTCGACAGGAAATTAAAGTTCGCGCATTTCAACCGCACGCGGCACCGAATCAACTTCACTTTGTAAAATATTCAAAAGTCGGTTGTACAAAAAATGTAACGTTTAATTATTTTGACGGTCGAAAGGATTTGCCGAAAATAACTTTGTGGTTAAATAAATATGTGACGATATTCATAATTCTGTTTTTCCACGAAACAGCCATTTTTATTCAATTCAATTATTAAAATAATTATGTACGTGACATATTTCCCCGAAATATTACAATAGAGCACTAAATTCTAGGTACAGTAAAATAATGAAGTATTGGTTGAGCACAATATGAAAATAGTCATTGAAATTTTGCGGAATGCAAACATTCAATACCAGGTAGATATAATCGTTCTAGCTCGCTACTGCAAAAAGTTTTTATGGTTTCGCTCACCACCTTGATTGTTAGCTGACGCAGGTTTTTCGAACAACAAAATGAATAGAGAACACACAGTCATTTATCATCAAGTTATTTCATTAATAACATGAAACATTGATAAATTACTAAACGTAAATTCACACCTGTTTCTTCTTTCTGATAAACAGAGTACAGATTATTCATCCTCGAAACACAGACAGGCATGTTGCGACAACAATAACGGAAATCTCGAATTGAACATTAATCATACAGGGTACTGTTACAAATTTGTCACGGCACGGTGGCCCTGCGGCGTCACCAATAATTAATGAACCCATCCCGAAACAAGTAATTAGAGTCGGTCATTGCCATTTTTTTATTGCCACTCTCCCGTTTGTTTCAACTGAAATATAGATGCCAATGCTTTCCCTTCTAGACGCGTTCATTTACATAAACAGACAATCAGTATAACAAAAGACGTTGTGATGAAAACTCATTGTCATAATTTTTCGGTGTCTGCTCGCCAAATATTCCAAGTTGGATTGTTACTTGTATAGAACGCGTGAACGCTGTTCTATTTAAGCATAACATTCTCTTCTTTGTTGAAGGACTTGGAAAAATGTTCTTGTAAGTTGGAATAAATATTAAAAACTTATGATAATAACAGAAACTATGGAAACTTTTATGACAGAAAAATCTAGTTATATTTCACATAGTTTAAAATTACAAATTGTAAACCGCAGAATAAATCATGCTCCAAAACATTATCTTCGATATGATGCTATGATATTATGAACGGAAAACATACATTATTGCCAACCCACATAACTGCATGCCGTGACGCAACGAAAATTCATTACGTTCCACAATCGATTCGCAGATAGAATGAATTGGTTCCATAAATATGTAATTAACATCCCGCGTCAATAAATTGAATGATAGCTGACACGTTATTACGAAAAGTTAATGGGGTTTGTTCATTTTACAATAAATATCTGTGTGAATGTATTAATTATTGAACGCCTTTTACTCGTTTCCATGTGTCACGCCGATTGCCAATTAGCGTCGTGAACATTAACCCTTCAGTTCTCGCGTAAAACCCACTTTTTGTTATTACCTCATTTGAATTTTAATGAATATTGTGAATTCATGGACGAAAATGCCTTTTCTGTAGCTTTAACTCGTTTTGATAGGTGGCAATTTATAGGAGAGCAGTTAAGTTTAAGTGCAAACGTAATTCGCTTTTAATGTGAAAAGATTTGGTTTTTGTAAAATTTATTGACTCTCGTTACTATTTAAATAGCAATTAAAGAACTAACCTTTGCTCATTCTTTCGTTTGCGCAGATTTTTCAATTATTTTTGCACTGAAAATAACGCTTTTTTAACAGCCTCGTTCGTCAAGTAGCGCAGTTCTTTACAGTCGGTACTGTAGAGTATTGAGAGTTTGACATTTTAAATGTACTGCCAAAATAGTTCTTACGGAGCCCAGTAGAGGCGCCAAACAGATTTTCGTAGCCGGTTGTCCGTAGTCTATATGAGTAGAGAATCTAGCTAAGATCACTTAATTCAAATCAATCAGTCGTAACTACGACTGACGAACAACTATGACATCTCATTCCTAAACATAAATAAAAAGAGCACATTAGAAATACCAATAGTACTAATAGTTATAGTAGTATTGTCAAACGTGGCGCTAACCGTTTGTGTTGGCCCGTGACATCGATCAGCATGCGCCGGTGTAATGAGAAAAAGCCGCAACGTGGAACATCAATCAACGCGCGTAATCTACACAAGTGGTTATCCCTAGGGCAAAACTGTTAGTATAACTGCTATAACAATGGTTGAAATTAATAGACATTTATTATAGAGGTACCTTTGGAGCTTTGTTTGAATAATGTTAATGATTCTAGTTTACTGCCGGTATTGCTTTTTGTATGTTAGGTTTATGTATCATCACAGGCTAGTGAATTTTATGGGCAAAGTATTCTAGAAAGAAATAATTACGGAAGAGAGAGAAAAATAAAAAAATGGTTGTATATTTACAACTAAAACTACCCGTCCGTATTATAAGTTCTACGCATGTATTCAAATTTTACTAGCTGCCCCTATCTACTCGACCCTTAATTACCTATTATGTAATTTATTTTTGTTTTGTATTTCTATTATCTTATAAAATATCAATCACTTCAATGCATATCAATATTTTTCCCAACTTAAATAAACATGCAATGTACTTTTTCCTTCAATTTACCCAATACAAACACAAAAGCAAAAAAATCTAAAATAAATCAAGTTTCTTCTATTTCTCCCTATATCTTATCTGCATCACTCTTATTAATTCAAACGATTACTCTTCTCAAATATGTTGCACATAACACGCTCGTACAAATTAGTCGAGCGCATTTAAGCTAAGGTTTAAGTCAAGGCGACACTGATGAAGGCTCCTACCGTGCTTACTTTAAGCTGACAGTCGGATTAAAGACGTACGAGGTACAACTTAGCAACATTTCCATACGGTACCTTGCAAGGTGTAAGCCGCCATTGTAGCGTTGTTTTTGTTTTGTTCCCTAGGATATTGTCTGCGCTAGCTCTTAAGAAAATATTTCCGTTAATACATTTTCTAGAAACTGAATTTAATCTAGGAAATAAGATAACATAGGTTTCTTAAGAATTGTTTTTGTCAGTAAGCAGCTTTATATTTTCTAGTTAGTTTATTTTAAACGTAGTATCTTTACTCGTTTAAACTTTTGCGCTTACTATATTTCTTTATAAATTTAACATATATTTCATTTGAAACTTCTATCTTTTACATCATTTAGATTTTTGCATTCATAAAACATAATTAACTCATTCCGGTTTTATGTCTGATAAACATACCAAAGCGACGTAAAATCTTAATACGCATCACGGAAACTCACCCAAAACATTACTTTGTCCCAAAAAGCATATCATCACATCCACTTAATTTGATATCACAGGAAACGTTACCTTTATTGTGCGTTCCCGTAAAACGTCAAATAATTGTGGATCCTCCGAGCCGGGATTACATATTATGTCATCAGATAAGATGTACGTTTAAATATTAAAATCGCTTCAGAATGTTCCAAAATCCAAAAATGTCACAGCGGCTAATTATACCCGACGGCATACATTACTGTGCGACTTTCAGCCTTATATTCATAGCGTTAAGAGTTATGAAATTTATATGTGTGAGTTCGTGATGTGAAACGGAGACTTGACATAATTGCGACTGTGCCCGGAAGTTAATTGCGTGTTCGTTGTCAAGCCGCGGGTACGGATGATTCAGGACAGGCGGTTTTCTATGTAGAACACCCTTATAAAAGCAAGTAATTTAATAAATTTATAAATTATGCTTTAATGTAAATACAAATATATTATTGCCATTAACTGCGGGGAAAAATAATGGCACATTTGTACGTCTGAGAGTTATAGCTGTCTGAAGGTTGTCTTGTGCGTTAGGTTTAAGTCTACGCTTATAATATGAAAAATATACAGAACGGCTGTGGAAGAGCGATGATCTATAAGATTTACATATATTAAGCACGATATTAACTTCGAAAAAAATACTTACTTTCGTGATTTTCTATAATAATATGTATTAACAAAGGGTGCAACTTAGCTTATTTTCTACTGGCACTTAGTTTATTCGCAATGTTCAAGAAAAAGAAAAAACACAATTTGTGTAACTGGCCAAAATAAAAAATCAGACTGACAGACGACTTATCCAAATAACCGAAAACACAAGAATTAATGTAACTGAATTTTCGTCCTGCCAAGATATCAAGTATTAAAAGTCACTTTCCCAAGGACTGCTGAGTTTACTTTTTTTTGCGGATGTCAAGGCATCCACTCATAGGGGTCGAGGGGCTGACTGCGCACCCTTAATTGCCCAACGACCACGCGTGATAATTTACCCCCCAAAAAATACTGCGTAGGTAATTACGCTATGGAGGTTATTACTTGGTTATATTTTCTTTTTTATTTCCACGCAAGTATCTTTTATGGGCCAGCCGTAAAATGGGAGTAAAAAAGTATGTGGAAAATATTTCCGTTTTTAAATGACCTTATGCTTATGTAAGTAGTTGAGTAGTAGCCATTATTGCTATTTCATATACTTTTAGAGTAATATATATTGCATTTTGATGGTCTCAACAGGAGAATATCTCATAATTTATTCGTTGAATTTTATGAAAGAAGATTCGAACAAGTACCTTTTTGGAAGATTGTTTCTTGAGAAATCTTTAGTTAAAATTGACAATCATTATGATAGACATCGTTAACCTTAAAGAACTTTTGTCAGAAAAACAAAGAGGAATATCAGCAAATAATTGGACTCAATAATTTCGAATCTCAAAATAGAATCATATTAAACGTAGACGCAGACAAATGATTATTTATCGGAGAGTCTATCAAGTGTAAATCGACTACACGGTACGTCTTGCTCGAACGAAGATAGCGAGCGTCTTTAAAACAATACTAATAATAATCTTAGATATCGCTCACTCTGTTAAATAAGGGCATAAGTACAAATACTTCAATATTTTTTAATACAATTTTTTAATCGTACTTGTATTCATACGTAGGTTTCTTTTCGTAAATTTTCGGTTTTAGGTACCAAGAAAATTAATATTTTTTTTGGCAGTAACTCGGCACGAAAATATACCTTACATACTTACCATTTTACTGTTCATGTAGTAAATATAGGTACAAATTTATTAAATATCTGACGTTTAACCAGATATTTATGTTCCCGATTCTCTCAGTTTTTTACTTATCCTATAAAGTAAGTGTATTCTACTTACGACTTTGTTTCCCAGGGTGTGTGATATTTGAGTATGAAATTAAACCGAATGTCTAAGATATTTGCGATGAGACCAGACTAAATTTAAATCAACATTCTGAAGCACTATCATCTGAAGTAATTGAGTTAATTATATTCGCTAATTGCTTTTGCTATAAGCATTTGTGTTAGGTTGATAAGCTGCTTATTTAAGGCTCTTATTCTGAGGCTTGGTTATAAATACTGTTATTACTTTCACTTGATAGACATAAATAACGAAATGTTTCTTAAGGTTTCAGTATTGAACGGTTTTATTGTTGGTAGTTATTAAAGCGTAAACTATCTAATTAGTGCTCAAAAGCTTAGTAAAAAATATTTATTTTTTCTTCTTCTTAAACAATTGTAATAAAAAATGTACACCCGTTAATCTTGAAATGCTTATTTAGGTCGGATTTAGTTAATTATTATCTATACTAATATTATAAAGCTGAAGAGTTTGTTTGTTTGTTTGATTGTTTGTTTGTTTGTTTGTTTGTTTGTTTGTTAGAATGCGCTAATCTCAGGAACTACCGGTCCGATTCGAAAAATTCTTTCAGCGTTAGATAGCCCATTTATCGAGGAAGGTTATAGGCTATATATCATCACGCTACAACCAATAGGAGCAGAGTACCAGTAAAAAATGTTACAAAAACGGGGAAAATTTTGACTCATTCTCTCTTTTGTGACGCAAGCGAAGTTGCGCGGGTCAGCTAGTACATTTATAAAATCACATTAGCTCTAAGCAATAACTAACTTTATAATGAATTCGACGATGTTAGGTAAATAATATCTGGTATTTGAATAATAATTTTGTTGGAACTGGTTACTGTCTTCTAGAGAATAGACTTCTTGGAACTGTGTGTTGTCTAAATCATAATTTAGCTTTTTAGTAGTGAAATATTTTTCTCATATAATCTTAACAAGTTATGTCTTTGTAACGTCAAAGTATTTAGTTAAAAGTGATAAGACTAAACTAAGTGCTGTCTATTTACGCCACTTTTTACATAAGCGAAGGCTAGAAACATTAGTCAGTTTATGAAGTTTTAAGCGATTTTTTTTCGTAGCCTGGTTAAGTGTCCCGCTGCATGGCAAACGCCTCTCTCCTTTACTCCCAAATTTTAAACAAGTAATTAAAATATTAATGTATACTAATATTATAAAGCTGAAGAGTTTGTTTGTTTCTTTGAACGCGCTAATCTCAGGAACTACTGGTCCGATTTGAAAAATTATTCCAGTGTTAAGTAGTACGCTACGATCAATAGGAGCAGAGTACCAGTAAAAAATGTTACAAAAACGGAGAAAATTTTGACCCATTTTCTCTTATGTGACGCAAGCGAAGTTGCGCGAGTCAGCTAGTGAGTATATAAATAAATTGCTTAAAATATAATATTTCGTTACCATATAGAACATAATACATTGGTGGTTTAACATTAAATGAGTTCTCGGAAGCGGCGAGAGCTCTCGTCGGTCCTCAATACGTAAACAGCGAGCGATACTTGACCGAGCGTAACTATGGACATCGACCCGTCCACACAATAGACCGTATAAGCATCGTTATGTTCGGAAAATATTCCTTTCAGCTATATAATTTTAAATTGATATTGGGTTATTGAAAAATATAATGTACAAAGGCAAGTTAACAATTTATTTGGAATAGATCTTTATTTCTTTTGTAAGTTGTTTTGTGGTGCTAGTACAGGCTTTTGGTAGGTGTTTCCGTATTTCGAGTGCAACTAATCCTAAAAATAGTTATTTTTTGTCTTGTCCTTATCCCACGTTAAGTGGAGTCGGCCCAGTCATGTATTTTTCTCAAAGTACGCTGTGATTTGACCGATTTTTATAACTGGTCGCCTCGCAAACGTCAACCGTATTGGGACATCCTGAAAAGGTATAATTCACTTAAATTTTAAATTAATAAATGTACAATGTAAGCAGATGTCGCTATATAATAAGCATTTGTATGCTCAAGGTTTTGAGAACAAAACTGGTATTTTTATCAAGCTCATATTGATAACCGCCTTTAACAAAGTAGGTTTAGTTGGTTTTCATGTAAAAACTTAAAACAGACTTCGATCTTCCTTACGATATTTGTTCTTATGTTATTTCTATAATATTTTCCTTTATTCGTAAACACGAATAAATTTTCAATGCTAACACGTTTCAATGTGTAGCAATGCATAGTCGAGCGCATCCAGTCTTGGTAGCATCGTCTGTGCTATAATCCGATTCCGACACACTATATATTTACATAGGCACAGCTACTAAATCTAAATGTCCATAGTAAGAGAATAAATACGTATAAATATCTAAATTTTCCTCGTGAGTGAAAGAGGTGTGTAGTTTATTAAATATATCAATGAACTAGGTTTTCTGAAAACAATAGATTTACCAAGACTTAAACTTTGTGCTTCACAAAAAAGCAACCTAAAATCGCCTTGCGATCCAATACTGCACAATGCACAGCACATACTGCCAATCTATAAAAAAATAACAAAATATAAGCGGGAGTTGAAAAACAAAAGTCACCTTATTGTCTCAATAAAAGGCTCCATTATCTTAATTTTAGCTTACATAATAAAAACTTTCAATTCAATTCGTTCATCGACTACACCTTTTTCTCCTTATTAAAAGGATTTCTTTGACACAAATAAGCATTGAAAGAGAAACAGCGGGATGCAGGAATAAGGTTAAGCCTCGCGTCCGAACACCTATTTGTCCTGTGAGAGATTTCCTGGTGCCTCTACTAATTAAATCGCTTTCTCGCACCGGCAATCTAATGAATGCAGTGCCATTACATTTTATTGGCTAACGTAATATATAGTAGGGGTGATTTGCTTTCCTTTTCGCTCATACGATATTTTGTCCTTTTTTACGAGTATGATCAACTGATCAGATAGTTTAAGTGATTCTTTGGTAGTGCCTTTTATGTGAAGTTATTTTTGAAAGCTAAAATGAATGTGTTTCTTACTGTTGTTGTGTAACGATACTGAAATTAATGGCTTGTCTATCAATGCCAAGGTACTACGTGCTTTGTGAAATAAATTAGCCTTTAGGCGTCATCGAACCTAAGACGCGTGGCAGCAGAATTTATTCAATATTTTGTTATAATATTTATGTAATGGTAAGAATATGAAACAAAAGAAACATTGAATTTATCACAGCGTGCATTTTAGAAAACTATTGGAACGTAAGTAATCCTTTTCGGTACACTCGTGCACAGCTTTGCGCGTTGCTATTCGAAATATTTTTCCGGATGCCATCGTTTCGATATGTATCTCATAGAATGCAGCAGAATAGCAGATATAAATTTATATTGGAATGTCCATTGTAGTGATGCGAACCACGAAGATTTGTGCGACCCACGCCAATGGACTACAATAGAGGACTTTCAAAACCTCTCTGCGATATTATTGGCACGTAAATCTAATAGATAAAATACTGGATGTCGTAGACGGGCTTGCATTATATGTTTGATATATAAATTTTTGAAAGCATTAAGCTCATACGGTATTGATTTTCAGAATGGGTTCTATACAACGGACTCTATTTTATGAAAATATTTTAGTTTTTAAATATTGTTGATGTGATAGATAGATTTCTATTCGAACCATTAAAGAAAATCAAAGACTTAAAAGTAATATTGTTATAAATTGATTAAAATTTCTTAATAAAGCTAAATGTAACGACTTCCTTGCGTCAAAACGTAAACACAAACCTACCAATATCACAGCCAAAGTACAAAGGATATTTAATTAACCGTTTCTTGATACAATATTTGCCCAAAACAATAACAGCCAAAGGTATACAGATTTGAAACGAAACAAACAAAGGGCTTGACATTCGGCCTTTATTCAAATAAGAAACGCTTGAACACTCATAAAATACTTAGGAATTATAATATGAATATTTCGCTTTATCGCAGAGCAAGATAAATTAGACATCTAAATAAACAAGATTTCAAATGGAATGTTGCCAAATAGAGTTGCGAAGATCACGGAATCTTGGCCCGTTCCTTTCTGTTTAATAAACCATAATTCCATTGAAGTACTTTATTTACAAACTGGATTTATAAGATTAACATAAAGGGGTAGGTGCGCAATTGTGTTTCAGGTTTAAAATGTAAAATTCATGAATGCCGGTCGCTTAGTAACAAACTTCTGTTGCGTTATTTTAAGACAAGAGAGTGTATTAAATTAATCCGTATTACTTAGGTACGGTTCGGCGACTCGGTATAAATAGGCTTTGTAATTAACCAGCTTGATGTAATAAGTTTGTGTTAAGGGAAGAGACAAAATCTGATAGCAAGGATCTATAATAATGTTTATCAAAGATAGGTAATTAAATTGAATAGGATTTCACCATTATTCTGGCGGCTCACGAAAATAATAAGTATTTTAACGTTATAATAACAAATGAAATAGAGTTCTTGGAAATTTTAATTATTAATATACCTACAACAGGAAAAACATGTGAACGCATTAGTCGTGTATAAGGATAAAGCACTTCAAAGCGTGAATTTAAAATAAAAGATTATAACAGTTACGCTCTGGGCCTTTATATACTATTCCAATAATTGGCATTTAGTAATGTTACGTTCCCAATGTACGTTACGTTCCCAATGTCTAAACGTAAGTTACTCAGCCATGTCATGTAATAACATGCAATGTATTAAGACATTACTACAACAGAATTATAAACTATTGCCTGCCTACTTAATTACTATAATTAGGCACATCCCGGTTAAACACGGTGCACCACTTAGTGCTGATTACAAACCACTGCTCGAGTACTATGATTACCTACAGCCCGGTAACATGTAGCTGAGATAATAATAGATAGGTCTTGATGACATTCAGTGATAGTACAAGGCATAATAGCCATACTAGACATATGAGGAGATCCTCATAATATATGTCTAGTACCTATGCATAAAAACTTGTAGAATACATACATACATAAAATAACGCCTTCCTTCAATAGGGGTGGGCAGAAACCAGAAAACACCATTTGGTACGATCCTTACAAACTCCCTTCACTTCATTCATATCCATAATATTGTCTTTTAGAATGCATGTAATTAATAAACTGTCCGTTGCAACACGAAAAAAACACGTTGATATGTATATATTTTGCAATACAATATTTCACGTAAATAAAATCTTTACCAGTATAGTTTTAAAATACAATTAAACAGTGGTTTTAAACAAAATTATACTACTTTTCTTTCATATAAAATAAATTATTTAGGTATATTATCGAAGCTCGTGTAACCCTCTAATTCCTATTTCCAAAAAATAATACCCAGAATCTCAATAATCAATCGAATAACATTTTATCCGTCGCTGTCAGACCCATATCATCCAGCTTGCTTTATTTGCGGAAGGGTCATAGTAGCCCTCACGAGCTACTCCTATGTTGTTTTAATACCGAATATATCCGATTCACGCAGCCAACGTGAAGCTTAGCCAAAGGCAAATTTACCTAGCTCTTGGAGTTGGAAAAATCCGAATGCGAGAGTAAAGAATGTAAACCTCGATCTGGTATTATACGAAAATTGTGTGCGCCACTCCACTTGATTAAGGAAAAAAATATACGATTTTTTTGGGAGATTTACGCAAGTACAAATTCGTAAAACGTTAAGTCCTTTTCATGCCAACGATACTGGCTGCTTATGATTTTTACGATATTCAAAATATATGGCTTCAATACAGTTTACAAAGAGATCCTGTGAGTCTAAAGAGAAGAGTTCTCTTCTATGCATTGTGCATGAAAGGTCTTATTGTATAGGAATCGTTGAGAATCAGAACGTTCGTGGGTTCAAGATATTGGATATTGGTACGAGTAACACGAGAGAGGTAAAATGCAATAGGTACAATGCGTTTCAAAGGATTCTTTTATTCAATTTCTGGGGTTGTGGCGCTGGTATGTTTAAAATTCGAACTCGCGTAGTTGGTGAGGCGTTGCATTGCACACCTTTGAAAACCGATGCAATCTGAATTCCGATATCGATTTATTTCCATTTTAATAAAAGTTAAACGCATTATGTTTATATTGTGCTGAAAGGTAGGTAAATCATGACTGTAGCCTTGTTTTAAATCCTACCCATTAATAAAAACAATACACCCAAGGAAATATTTTAAGCGGAGTAATTAATTTAAATAATCTTAGCCATTCCCAAAAGCGGGGACGAAAAATGAATAAAAACAAATGCTATGCGCCTTCGCAAATATTACAAACGAGGCATCCGGTGAATCCCTCCAATTTTATTAGAGAGAAAAAACTGCGTTATCGCTACGTTCCGTAATTTTAAAGCCCCTTGTTTCAACCCAATATAGCGGAATAATAAAGAATGAAATACATTTTTTACTCTTCCTTATAATTTTTCTGACATCCTGTTCGGAATGATATTTGAAGCTCTTTTCTAAAAGAAAATATAGCCTACATATTTTCGGTGTTACAACAAAAATATGAATATTTTTTTACGCCCTTTCGTTTATTTTTCCGACCTCGTGAATAGCGATAGATACTTGGCCTAGTGGTTTATAGTTTATTGGTAATTCTTTAGTAGGTACGTCGTACGGAGGTTATAAAAGGTTGCTATCCCATAAGTATATCTTTATTTTATATTGTTTTGAATATTGTGGTCATATTATAAATAGATTACTTAATTCTAAACCGTCTTAAGTCTGTATTTATGTGTATACATAATAAACATCACAACTCGGGTTGATGATTCAATGAAAAAACCCACGACGTTCCACCGTCATAACTCAGCTCAATTTCCTCATCCGTAACCGAGCTTCTAAAATGCATAGCTTCTTTAGTATGCATGTAGATGGCAAGATAAAACCATGGAGCATACTTTTGTTTCCTCCGAGTAACTCGGTCACATCACAACAGAAGTTGCGTTTTATCTCTGAATCTCCTAGCCTAGTGAATGCGGCTAGAAGTTTTTCAAAACACGTTTTGTCTTACTTGCTTCGTTCTGCTTGAGAAGATTTATAGGTAAGAAACTATTTTAGTTGAACGTGCGAGAACGTTTTTAACACATGTTTCAACCTAAAAAAATATATTTTGAAGGAGAAACTTTGTACAACACACTCACTGTACAACTAGTCTTATTTTTTAAATAAAAGCGTGATGAATACGTTTTATGACTGTCTTTATATAGATATTTTAGTTGTTTGTAGATACGTCAGAGCTATATTAAGATAAAGTCTACCTACGTATTTTTTGGCGCTATGTAATGTTACGTGTTTACGCAACCCATTTAAGAAAATGATGCATTATGCAGTTTCGTGCATTGCATTAAACCACGTGTTTACATAGGACATGAAGTAGGCTACCGAGTATAATCACAGATAGGAAAACACACATAGATGTCTTTACTTCTCGCTACCCGAACAAAAAAGTATTTAGCGCTAATATCCTATTCGGAGGGAACGTTACCTGTAGATTCTCTACTAAATGCGATAAAAGTTAAGCTATGATGTAGGCCTGTGATTACGATAGATAAATACGAGTATTATGATACATGGTACACCTATGATAAAGAGCCGTTAGCGTAATGTTTAAGCTTTAATCTTGCGAATTATTTTTAAACACGGATATATTGAAACGATGAAATAGTTACAGCTGTATTTGTGTCACACAGCATCTCTTTTGTATGATTTTGAAACGTTTTACGAGAAAGCTATGTATCAAATGGCAGTGTGCAAAAAATTGTCTACCGTCTGCCGTATATCAAATGTTACAAAAATAGGTTAGGATCCTGATATTTTTAGGACGTGAGAGATAAAGACCTCATCTGTTAGAAATATGTTTCTATTAGAAATGTCAGGATTTTTCTCTTCGTACGATTTATTATGAATTACTTGGATAATATAAAATCTTTTGTGTAATATTTTTTGGCCAAAATATATCTTGTTCAGTCTTGAGTGTATTGGAAAAGAAATGTAACTGCGTAACCGTCAAACTTATGTTCTTACTCCAAATCACGATGAAAAGTCAGTACCAGCTAAAACATTTACAATTATTAACGAAGTGATATCCACTACCTGTCCCTAAATTACAGTCCAAAGTTCCAGATTCTAAAAGAAAGCTCGCGGCCAATATTGGTAACTCTTTTATGTAAGTATGTTGAACAAGATCAGCTAGACGTATTCCCAATGTGTAATATACAATATATATAAAAGGATATTAGTTTTAGGATCATAGATCTTTGTAATATCGGACACGCCCTAGGGCTTTTACTTTCTAAGAGCAAAATCTAGATAACTTTTTGTTAGACCTTAGATGCGAAACTATTTACCAAACAGCCGGAGGGATAAAAGGCAAGTAAAGAAAAGATTTAAGCATTCAAAACTCGTAATAAGATACTCATTCATAATAATGGTGGATCATAACACCGCTTATTGTAAGCACTCGGGCTTATTGGAAAACTTTGATCTTCCAAAACGGCTTTTTAAGAAATATTTTCTGTTTATTCAAATTCAAATTTTAAATAAAGGTATGCGGAAATTGAGAGGAAAGAGTGTCCTTGTGCTTTGCCGGCTTATTTTGTGTTTATAAAATTCTGTTTGTAAAAATATTCTTAACATTTTGTTTTTCTTTTGTACTTTTATTATCATTTCTTTGCATTTACTGTAGGTATCAAAAGGTAGCTTGTTCCTTATTGTTCGAGGAAAATGGTAGAATAGTAAAAAAACTCTTTATTGTAATGAAATGAAGGTGCTTGTATTTTGAGTGCCAGGGGTTAAGTGGTTGTTAAGTTATGATTCTTATTATGAGGCGCACAATACTAGTCATTCCGTCAACGCTAAACTCAGAAACGCTTAGTAAAGAGCGGCCTCACATGCATCATTCGCATAACTTCCGACAGTTTTGACAGATTTTAGACAGTACTTACTGTCGAGTGTTGGTAGTTTGACATTTTTAATGTTTCCTATAACTAGTTCCTGTGTTTCTAGCTAGGGGCGCTGGCAGATTTTTTAATAATGTCGATAGCTAGCTTGTTGTATTGTTACTGTCATAGTCGCTGAGATTAGAACTATTGATTGCAAGTCTAATAATATTCATGTTCATTCATTAGATTACTGCCGCTTTCTATTAATTAAAATGAGAATCACAATTGATTCAAAAATATGTATAAGGTCATAATAATCACATTTGCGTTACATCATCTATACTAATATTATAAAGCTGAAGAGTTTGTTTGTTTGATTGTTTGTTTGTTTGTTTGAACGCGCTAATCTCAGAAACTACTGGTCCGATTTGAAAAATTCTTTCAGTGTTAGGTAGACCATTTATCGAGGAAGGTTATAGGCTATATATCATTACGCTACGATCAATAGGAGCAGAGAAGCAATAGAAAATGTTACAAAAACCGGGAAAAATTTTACCCATTCTATCTTATGTGACGCAAGCGAAGTTGCGCGGGTCAGCTAGTATTATATATAATGCGTATTCGTTTAAAATCCATTGTACTTACGGATTATCAAAGCCTTCATTTAACCATTGAACTACTCCCACGGTGTATAGTATTATACTCACGTCACTTGGCAAACAAACCGCCATGCGCCAGTCGAACTTGTTGATGTGATCGCGGTAATATTCTGAAATTAATACGTTGTTGCGAGCGCTTCCTACTAATATTAGTTTTGATACACGCTACTTGTACAGGTTTGTTTGAATGTTGTTTTTAGATACTGGTTTATCAGTGAAGTAAGTTTATCGGTCAAGTCTTTCATCTATCTATCTATACATCTATACAAATATATAAAGCTGAAGAGTTTGTTTGTTTGTTTGTTTGAACGCGCTAATCTCAAGAACTACATGTCCGATTTGAAAAATTCTTTCAGTGTTAGATAGCCCATTTATTGAGGAAGGCTATAGGCTATATATCATCACGCTACTACCAAAAGGAGCAGAGTACCAGTAAAAAATGTTACGAAACCGGGAAAATTATGACGCATTCTCTCTTATATGCCGCAAGCGAAGTTGCGCGGGTCAGCTAGTTAATAATAAATATATTAGGTTTAAAAACTGAGAATGTAACATTTGTTGTTGTACAAATCGAGGTTTGTTTTTGTGCCTGAGTAATAATATTAAGAATAATTTATCTTCTAACCTATGTCATCTTATGTCTCAAATTACAATTTTAGTAAATAAAAGTATAGCTTCTTTAATATTAAGCAGACATGGTCCAGTTACTGATCATTTTTCTAAAAAAATCATAAAATAGTAAATTCGTAAGGCCTTGCTAATTTTGATTTTAATTACTATCTCAGTTTAACAATAACAAACATCACCTAAAAAACTCCTTAACAAAAAAAAAGTTGAATATATAAACTACAGAAACATCTTTACCTATCCAAAACGCGGTACATACCGCTTGAAGCTCAACATCGCCGAACTCGACTATTTATCTAGCTCCCTATTAGCACTAGTGACTTCATTCCGTCGAGTATGCATTTTATCATGCTTACAGTGAAGGCAAATTTACAGAGCCATTGAATGCACTGGCCATTCTCTAGTACGTCACTTGAATAACAAAAGCAAATTATATTGGACTTAGTTCTCCCGCTTTCTACTGACCGAGTCTTATTAGTTTTCTTGTGGAACGATATTGGCTTGTTGTTGTTCTACCAAGCTTCTATTTCTGCTTTACTTGGACGTATGTGGTTGATTTGTTAAGTTTGTTTTACGTACTTTGTCTGAGTTCAAGTAAATTATAGCGACAGAGCATTGGCGGACGACAGTCGGGTACTACTATAATGTTAGAAACTGTTGGACTGAAATGTTTTAAGTTTTGAAGTTTAATATTGCACTTTGTAATAATCTAATTCCAAAAGACCATTTATCAAGAAGAATGGAATGTAAAACAATTACGCATTTTGCGTTCTAGATCAGTTCTATAACCTACGAGAGGCTGTAATTCTGTGTCAACGAGGTGCTAAACTATCACTACCTAAGTAACGTTTAGGAACTCCAGACGGCCGTTATTGGACATGACGAGAACGCCAATAACATCTCACCGTAACCGACGTGAGATTCAATCGAAGGCAACCAAAACAATAGAACTAATAGGGCGATATTCCAGTGCATTTGACTAGTATTATGCCCTGTCTAATACACGTATCATGCTCTCAAAGGTACAGTAAGGTATGTATAATGCCGATTTCATTGATTAACGCACTCAGTCGTAACAGAACGCATAGAAATAATTGGCTTGGCCGTGTTCACATTTACATTATGCATTATTCCTGAATAACTTTGCTGTCGGAAGGGTTTGGTCTGAGTACGGAACCCGTATAATTTGTTAGTATTAAGTTTCTTGAGTGTTTTTCTTAATAGTTTAAGCGGTTTTACGAAGCTAATATTATAGCATAAGAAAACACGTGGGGCTTTTGTAGCTAATTACACTAAGTGTACTTTAAAAGGTTTTTAAAGTAAGCCATATGCTGCTTAGGATGTTCACGATCCCTTTTACATAAATCATCAAATAAAGTTAAGTGTTTTACAAAAAAAGTAATTTTGGCATTATTATTAATCAATTCTTATGACACGTTATAATATGTACATACTAAACCGAAATATAAACAAATAAACTAGAAACATCACACGATACTTTAGTTACCTGATAATGCCTTGACAAGCTTCTAAAGCTCTTACCATAATAATATGTACTTCAAAAGAGTTATGTTAAACCAAAAAGGTACAAAGTGATATCATGTTAAACAGCCAAAAAGTCTACCTTGAGTCTGTGTAATCGAGTGACGTATTTACACTCTAATATAAAAGGCATATAGGTAATATTACCACGAAAATCCTTTGCGGCATTATAATACCTTTGTTGTATGGACGTAACAATTGGGTTGAGTGTATTACCGCCGGGATCCCATTCAAATTTCCAATAGATCAGCTGGCGGCGCAACAAATTGCTGTCTGGTTGTACCCAAATCGTATTTTCATTTCTCCAGGCCGAAACTTCCTTTGTTCCACGCAAATCAATTTGGAATCAAGTCTATGAAGTATCGGATTCAATTTTTGAGAAGTTCTTGTGTGTGTAAAGAAGTGATTGATGTATGGGTGAGAGGATTTATCTTTCGTTTGCACGGTTTTGTTGATGTACTTGTTCATCGTTTAAGTTTTTGGGTATTCTGACTGATGTATATTACGATTCGTTTTTAAAGAGCATATTAAAAGTTTGACAAATAGGCCACTTTATTTTCTTTATTAGACACACAAAGTAGGATACAGTCAATATATTCTTAGTTAATAACAGTGTATAATACATAGGAACATCTCTTTAAATGTAGTTATGTAGAATATAGTAATCAGAAGTTAGCTGTAACACAAACCCAGTAAACTACAAAGAAAAGTCTTATGGGTTTTGTTGAAAATAAACTTCATAAGCGAAATAGGTATATGAATATAATAATTCCAGTAAAAGTTACTACTATCCAAAGTAATTCAGTACCTATTCTATTTACGGGATACCTTATCTTTATGAAGTTATAAAACAGATTTAATAGTCTTCAAACATGAGTATCGTATTATAAAACACGTAGGCGTGTCACCCACGTTCCCAATTTTGAGCAATGACTGAGGGGTTTTTCTGGTTCGCACAAAAACAATTACATTTACCCGAAGTAAGATTTAATCCTAATATCTTTGAAGTATGAGTCTGGTAAAGTGCTTGTTAAATAAAATGACCGTGAAAGAGATGGTGAATTTATTCATATTTGTTCTTATTATTAAAAGAGGTAAATATTTGTTAAAACCTATTTTTGAAACTGCTCAATATTTAAGTCTTGCACAGTATAGAAAGTCACATTAAATCTATGGTACTTTACAATAACAGTAGTTGAGTGGGGTACTAGGGTATTTTGCCATTAAAGAACTTACCCCCGTTTTCTTATTTAGCAGTAGTTTATCTTCTCAGTAGCGTTTAAACTCATATAAAAGAAGCTATTGAATAGATAAACTACCGCTAAATGAACTCGGAAACCGGGGGTTAGTCGTCAGAAAAGCAAACGTAACACTTCACATTTTCCTTTTTCGAATTACGTGAGTACTATAAAAATAAACAACGATATAGATGTTTCGAGCGCCAATTTGTTTAAATTTTGAAGAAATAAATTAATCGAAACATAATCAAGTTAATAAATCATATACAAAATGACTGAAGATTTTAAAACTGTGTTTTATTTTCGTCTTTTTGACGTTAATTTAAATAGTAACAGGAATGGATTCAATCATGCTCGATATTTACTTTCGGATTGACATTTTGACCCAGATTGCTGGCTATAAGTTGACAGGCACAGCGATCACTGAGTTTATTTGTGTTACGTATTTTAATCGAAAAATATTACGTTATTTTGGGCAGATAAAGACAAGTCTCGGCTGAATGTTAATTCTGTTACTTTTAGATAGAGAAGATAAGACACCAATTTGATCGCAGAAGACAAATCACAGACTAAAAAGTACTTCTAGATAATAATCAACTATTTAGAGGAATGAAAATTAAATGAATGCTGAATTGATGGTAACTTCAATGGAATTTTCCCCGATATTTTTTCTCTGAACTCAGACAGTCGCCTTGTCAATTTAGATTCTAAAGTGTTCTTTGAATCTAATACATTTGAAAACGATTCTCTACCACAATACAAATAGATCCAACATAATTAACACTCAATGTTTATTCCCTCGGGGCTTGTAATTCTTAGAACCTGGGTTGGTAATCTATACTAATATTATAAAGCTGAAGAGTTTGTTTGTTTGAACTATTCTCTCTCAATCTGAATCTCAGGAACTATTGGTTCGAATTGAAAAAATCTTTATGTATTGAATAGACCATTTGTCGAGGAAGGCTATTTAACATTACGCTACGATCAATAGGAGCAGAGTACCAGCAAAAAAATTAACAAAAACGGGGAAAATTATGAACCATTCTCTCTTATGCGACGCAAGCGAAGTTGCGCGGGTCAGCTAGTCTTTGATAGTACTTTACTCGTGTTCTCCTGAAAATGTTCTAAATGCGGGCGAATTACTTCTAAATAAATTTACACGAACAAGCGCGTGCGGTGTTTCGATTTCATGGTGTTAATCGTGAATTCTTGAGAATCTTATTGTTCTACCGTTGTAATAAAGGAAGGTAGATTAGGGATTATGACGTTACAGTTAAGATAAGTCGTTGCTGAGAATTGCGCTGAGATGGGCTGATTTTATGCTGAATAACGCAAAGAATCATTATATACAAATATTGTAGAACTAAATCCTTTTATGAGAATTTCCCAATTTTATTGTCAACCTCTTTGTTGTTTTTATTTTAGTATTCTTGCCATCTGCTTTTCAGCTTAGTTTAGCACGCAGTTTGGTTTAAAATCCTAAAAGTAAAACATTCGCAAGGAAAAATCTACCTAAAACGAGTAATAATATATTTTTAAATTTATAGATTTGGTTTATTTCGCGGAAATATATGAGAATACACAAGATCTGTATCTATAATAAAAATGCAACGAGATTCGTGTTTGTGCATGAAAATATTAGATTTTAAATTGGTTCGACACAGAAGATGAAAAACAGCTTTTTGCAGCAATTTTTGGATTCACATTGGTCGGAGATTACACAGCGTACAATTGTGAAAACATGTTTTATACTTTCATAAATATTAAAATACAACAATGTATTTTAAATTTCGGTTTAAAAGTGTTTAAATAATGGTTCCTGTTGTGAGAATAAACATATACGCAAAGTCGCGAATAGTCGCAAACAACAAAGAAAAACTTGCTATCTCATTTGATAAATACGCGGATTTGTGAATGTCTGCGGGGATCTAAATTCTATAAGAGAAAACACTGAAAACTCGTTATCCATACTTCCATACTAGTAACTACTAACTCTGTCTGTCTGTCTGCTACTCAATCACGCCTAAACTACTGAACCAATTTGGATGAAATTTGGTATGGAGATATTTTGATACCCGAGAAAGGACATAGGGTACTTTTTACCCTGGAAAGTGACGCATTTCCATGGGAAAACTCAGGTGGCGGACGAAGTCGCGGGTAAAAGCTAGTAGTAAATAAATTCTTTACCACTATCGACTATCGACCTAACTAACCGGCTAGCTTTAGAGTAAATTTTGTAAATAAAACCTGTAGCGCTATTCTCTACTATTATCGAATATCAACAACCGGCTGTTGTAGCTGTTGAGAAATTTTGTAAAAAAAAACTGATCAGCGCCTCTTGCGGATGCCGTAGGAACTATTTTTGTTGTTGCACATTTTAACTGTCAAACTCTCGTCTACTTGATAATGCCGACTGTAGACAATCGTGCTATAGTTTCCAAGGTAACGCTTCACATTAACAACTTTGCGGTATAATAATCAGTTAATAAAGATCGTGGAATCGTGTAGCAATTTGGATATTCCTGTAATAGGTACCTACGAAATTGCTTATTTACAAGTAATTGAGAGGTTTCTATGAACGGCGTTAGTTTCTACAACTGTATGTGTCACACCCGTTTTAAACAATAGTTATATACCAACGATGGCTTTTAATGAAAAGCTGATTAGTTTCAACACAAATTTAGGATTACGATGAATATTTTATGTACACTTAAATTATCGTCATTTAAATCTAATAAATTATTTCATAACCCTGTTTGGAGATTCATTAACTCAATTTGAGTTGGCTAGTGAGCTCATACTTTTAAGCAAATTTACAGTTTAGATTAGGGGTTTGTGTAACTATTATTTGTAATCATTTTTTTGTGTTTAATAATGCTACGATAGGCTAACTATCTAAAAAAAATGTATAAAAATCTGATCAGCGCATCTAGCGGGCGCCGTAGGAACTAGTTAAAACGTCTAATTCTCGATACTCATTACTGCCGAATATTCAAAATCACGCTACAAAACCACTCAATAATAATTTTAAACTATTTGACCGACCGCTTAGTAGTTTAATGAATTTCACTTTTATACCGAAATGGCGTTTCCAATATCGAAACCGATCGCTGGTAAAACGTTGTTAGGGAATAAAACCGGCTGTATAAAAGTTAGGCCCACGCTCTAATAGTTTTACTACATGGAAAGGGTGGTATTGATAGTTCAGAGCAAATAGACTCAAAACATAAAAAACGACACATGTAAAAAAAATATAAAGTTGGGTTTAAACCACACAGTAGTGTCGTAGAATTTTTATTTTGAAAATGTTTTTAGAGAATAATATAAAACTTAACAGATAAGTATCAAATATTGGTAAGTATGCTTTTTTAATAACTTTTCGTTGATTATTTCTCAGGAATCACACTAAAAATTTTGTAGATTTTGAGTTTATTGCGAACTAAATGATAGACAGACAGACGCAAACTAATGTTTGTGATTATTTAATTTCGTTTCATTTCATTATTATTTAGTAGCGAATTTCATTATTTCTATGGTCATATTGAATATATTATTATAATGATTATTTAATTTCCTTTCATTACATTATCAATTCGCAGCGTACTTAATTATATCATATTAAATATACAAATCAATTAAACAGTTCAATCGCCTCGTACTCAATAATTAGAAGCAGTAAAGCTATTCAAACAACCACAACTTTTAAAAGTCATTATACTATTTTATTATTAAATAAACAAATACCGAACTCGTAACTACAATTCTGCAAAATTAAACAGCCTGTATAAAAGGTGTAAAAACTCTCGTAAAACTAATTACCAATCGTAATCATACTGTATAAAAGTTAAAGTTATCCTCCAAGGCTTTAGTCAAATGGATAGAGTATTAAAACTCTATATTGAAGTTTATTGTAAAATCGTAAAATTTTCAAACTGAATAAAATTATTAATTATTTTTTTTCATATTTGAAATTAATTGTATATAAAATGGTTTTCAACGCTTTTATATCCCACAAACTTTTTATAGAAGTCATAAACTTCAATATTTACTTTAACCAACATAGGAAAATAAACACAACAATTGTTGTGTTTTTTTTTTAATTATATACCAAGCAAAAATTGCTGGCACAAATCACGGCAGTAAGATCACCCCGACCACTGCCTACGAACGTTTTTGTCGTGGTTTTTTAATTAATAATAAAATTGATAGAAATAATAACCGTACTTTAGAATACGCGGTAAGTAACTAAATAATTCTTATTCTAAAACAATCTTGAAGCATAAAATCAATCAAAATAACCCAAAACAGCGTGAATATACCGAAGGTGAATATTCATCGCTTCATACACAGGACAAAGGCACTAGAACGAAGCTAATAGGATATTGAATCGAACGGATTGTGTCAGGGTATACGTTCATAAACTGATTACTGATACTGTGTCGATCCCAGCGGATTTGCCAGACGTCTCGACGTATCGGTGAACGGATTCAAATTATATTATTAGGTTGTAATGATATTATCATATATTCGTTGTTATTGAAATAAAAAAGATATTCTTTGATATTAATACGAATATTAGAACTAGTCTGGAATTTTAATGAATTCTGACAGTTAATCAAGTGTGTTCTGAATTTCAAATTCACTTTGACTACAAATTCATTTTTGTTTCAAACAAGAGTTAACTTATTTATTTTAGAAATAGAAAATGTTTTAATTAAAAAATCACTATTATGATGGTTAATCAAATAGAATATAAATTATATAAACCGTTCACTCTGGTTGGATAAGATCAAACCGATCAGTAAAGAAGACTATGATTCAACTTCTTATCGTGGGGAGTGGTTGGACGCATAATTGACCAAGTGCGTGTCGTATCCAATCACGCAAAGGCCACTTATTATAGACATAGCAAGCGATGTCACGTACAATTTATTATTGTCTGAACAAGCAACAACGTTCATCGTTCAGAGAAATATTACTCCATACAATGCTACAAAAAATAAACTTTTGGAGAAAATATTTTTTCTTGAGACATCTTTTTGCTTCGTATTCGAATGTTTGCTTTTACTTAAATAAATGAAAAGACGCATTTGTTACTATTAGCGTCGTCTACGTCATAACAAACTGTCTCCGGTCTGACCCGGTTCATTCGAGTCCGTGACTCGATTACAAAAGAATCGGTTCAATGAAGACGACAAAAGTTTTACGGTCCTTCACTAGGGAGGAAAAAGCTACCATTGAATTCACTTGTTTGTATGGAATTAATGCCAGTGCTAATTTAGTACACAAAGAGTTTATAGGAATTCTCGTTGACTGAAATACGAGTGAAAGTCGATAATGGAACATTGTATTTTTGCGACGATAATTCCCTTTTTGTAATTTTATACGGAAATCGTAAATCGGATTTAATGAAAACTTACATTGCATTTTTACGAGTGCCTGGTAAGGCGGGCTTATGAAGTAATTTATTCGCATCATGATACTAGGCATCGTTCAGGTACAGGGCTAATCTATAGGTAGGAATTCTAATTAAATAGTTTTAATATTATGTTAGATTCATGATTTATTAAATGACATTACTTAAAAATTCAAACGCGAGAGAGAACGAAGCGAAGGAGAGAACGAATTTAACTAGCTTTATTCAAAATAAAGCTAGTTAAATTCGTTCTCTCCTATTATTTTCTCAATCAATAAGTTTAATGTAGAATTTTTCAAGCCAAGCTGTTTTAAAACAGGGATCTCACGATTTATTTTTAACATAATGTTTCACGGAAAAATCTGAACTCGTAAACTTTCGAACACGAGTTAAACATGTTTCGAGTTTATAGCGTCGACGCGCTACAACTTCATTCAGTACATTTCGTGTCCTGTGAGTTTTTCCTCAATAACTTCGTAATATAATTTGATAAGTCATCATATTTTTTTTAGTCTCATCTGCATTTCCGAGAGTAAAATATTTCCATCCATTTTGGTTAGACACATAATTTTAATACATGCTTTTTCAATCTTGACTCATATTTTATACAGTAATATACAGAGGACAACTTTATATTTTATCCTGAACAAATAAATTTAATAATACTGAGTGGTCACAACTTTTCTCAGGTTTGCATACCTGACAAAAATTGTGACCTATTACAAGCTAATTATTCAATTCAACGTATTGACATCTCGTATTCAAACTCATACCATAAAAAGAATGGTACATTGTTATACAATGTATGTATACAACTAGGTGGTCATACATAAGTCCTCAATACAGTCAATTCCAATACACCACAAACAGCTACACTCCTATAGCCTTCAATTACTTAGCAAGGTTTAATCACATGGGTATTGCTACTTGCAATGTTGGAGGTAAACCAATAGAGACATAATGTTTAGTGAGCGGACGTCTTCGAGTGAATTACTCAGGTGCCTTTATAAGCGACCGGCTCCAGTGACCAATGGTTCCTGATGTTGGTTCAAAGGCTTTGTGTGACGAAGGAAACTAGGACCTATATTTTCTATAGTAGTAGATGCAGTATATTATGTCTAGCTTTTGCCGGTGACTTCGTCCGTGTAGTTTGTGTCTTAGGACAGAATTTTTCATCCCCTATTTTATTTACTTGGGGGTAGAATTGATCAAAATCCTTTCTTAGCAGATGTATACGTCATAACATCTACCTGCATGCCAAATTTCAGCCCGAATAGTCCAGTGGTTTGGGCTGTGTGTTGATAGATCACTATGTCAGTCAGTCACCTTCGAGTTATATACATTTAGTTTTAGTAGGTAATATAAATACAATTTAGTAGTTTGCACATAAAAGTATAGGATTTTATTTACCGGCTGCAGTGACTGCACGTGCCGCGACGACAGGCTGTATTATTTTTAAGTAATTATTTGTTAATTAATTAATTAATTGCTTGACAGTTTTGTATTTTTTTACACAGAGTGACAAGCGTAGTCTCCTGTAGATTCCTTCGGTCGTCTGTCATTTATAAAACAATAAAATATGAGTTAAACCTTTTTTGAAACACTTAAATGCTAACGATTTACCACAAATTATTTTGTTTTTTGTGCTATACAGTACACTAATATGTAGTAGTTGTGAAGTATCTTTACAATGCTTAGTTACATAATTTATAACAATAAAATCTTCTGTCACAGTTATATTTTAAGCAAATGATTTTCATTTTCATCACAAAAAAAGTATATACAAAAAGGGGTCTACAGTCCGCAGAAAAGAAAAACATTATTTTGATTACTTTACAGAAAGGTTCTGTCAACGTCAATCCCTGAAACTGAAAACTCCATTGTCTCCAAACATTCTTCATTATTTCTCTTGCGTAACATTTTAATTTGCATACACATTTATTTTCATGCAAAAATATTTTTTTATATTGTAATACGACGCGTCGTGCGTTACTGTATCGTATCATATCATTATAGAATGCGACGGGCCTTATTTAATTGCAGTAATGATGTTTTATTTTGTTGGCAGTCTGCCGACGGTATAACAACAAAGATGGTAAACAGTAAACTCGAGGCCTGGCCTTTATGACGCAATTCAATCAATATAATGTATGCGTTAAACATTGTACAGATACATCGATAAGAAAGAAAAGGGTTGGGATTTCTATGACGTGTCGTATACATTGTGATTGCTATATTATCGATATTGCTTAATCAATTATTGGGCCGTTTTATTTGTGATTGTTTATTTTAATGTACCATTAACTAACTACTAACAGAAGATCAAAATAGAGATAGAAGTTTGTTAATATACCTGGTAAATGACTTTAATTAAAAGCACTAATAGTGAACTATTCGAAATTGCTTTGAAACATGAACGTAAATGTAGAGCCTAAATGTGAGTAATAAAACAACTCAATCAGAGCTGTGAATTGTACTTCGAGATCACAATACAAGCAAAGTTTACTGTTATAGAGAGGGAACTCGTAACGGGATTTTTACGACTTGCGTGGGACGATAACCAATTCATTTGCGACCCATGGGGCCACGTGGAGATGAATTTACCCCACTGTAACCTTAATCAAACATGGTATAACACACCTCGATCTTTCCCATACGGAAAACACATACATACGTTATCTTGACGATTTCCATTTCACATCAGAATATGGTAATGATACGCCTCAAATTTCGCGCACAAATATCGTCTTTATACGAATTTGGAACAGAATTATCCAATAAAATGTATTGGAAAACGAATAGCCATATAAAACGGTTAGCATATGGTCGTAACGACAAAAAAGTTGGTGCTATAAATTGTAGTTAGGAACCACAGTGCCTGCAATATTTTGTTAAAGTTGGTGTAGTTATTGAATTTTCGAACGTCTGGCGTCGATTCCTAAATATTTGGAGCGCACGGAAAATTGGTCCCGGCGTTATCGCTCCGTAAGGTACCGGCAAAATTTGCCTAAATGATAAATACTTTAGGCACCTACTAACAAACATGTTAAGCTAGGTACGTGTTCACGAACAAAATACCTTGTTTAGGGTTTCATAACAAAATTACCTTTAATATTTCTAAATGTAGTGGGGTATTATAATACTGATATTATAAAGGGTAAAGTTTAGTTTAGAATTTTCTAACATGCTTAACAACAGGGCTTATAATGTTAAAATATTATGTAGTAAAATGTTGTTATGAATAACCAATGTTTTACTACGCAGTAAATAGAATTTTGCAAATATCTGGGGGCACGGAAGTGCCCCCGCAAGTCGAGCAAAAAAAAAGCGGCACGGCCGTAACATCCTTTTCTCGAAGCAATTCGGGCTATTTTTGACACCCCTATAATTTCGTTGTGGATAAAACTAGAAGCCTGGATTTTCAGCAACTAATCAGTCATTGTATAAACACGGTATATTTAAAATTTCAGTCAATTTGAACCAGTAGTTTAAGAATAACAACTTGTTAAAATTTTGAATTTTGTCACTCACTGATTCACTGACTCACTGACTCACCGATCATCAAAAGTCTAAGGTACTTCTAGCAGACTTAGAAGCTTAAAATTAAGAATACAAATAGGGTTTAGTGTCTTAATCATGGGAAAAATTTAATATTTTCTAATTTCGGTCCAGTTTTCTAAATACACCAACTGCAATAATAACTTTGTAATCTCATATAAATGTATAAGATTACAAGGTTACATTTGCAGTTAATGAATTATTACTGTAGAAAATAAAATGCCATCAAAAACATTCTGTAAAAACTTCAAGTCTCGCCGTAAAAAGTTGTGAGATCTATATAATACCAAGTCGATTAATCTATTTAGTCTCTACTTAAAGGACCTTCTGTCTTAAGTTATTACGTATGTTATTATCATGCCAATTTAAAAAAAAACCTTTAAAACAAATAGACCGACCTGGCCATCGCATGATTTGATTATTAGAATGTATCACACTACACAGCACTGCGAGAAGTTAATGCTCCTGAAATGTTAATGGCGAATTTGTGTTTTCTTGCGATGACCAAGTCGATCTATTTGTTTTAAAGTTTTTTTTTTAAATTGGCATGATAATAACATACGTAATAACTTAAGACAGAAGGTCCTTTAAGTAGAGACTAAATAGATTAATCGACTTGGTATTATATAGATCTCACAACTTTTTACGGCGAGACTTGAAGTTTTTACAGAATGTTTTTGATGGCATCTCACTTCTTTTTGTAGAGCGAACATAAGTCCAATTTGTATGGAAAGACGTTTTTTTTCATAATTCAACATATTTTCCTATAGGAATGTTGTTCAGTTTCATGGGCTAAACACCCTTACCCACCCTTTACCCCCTCCTGTTATGCCTCATATAGAAGGTACCTATTTACACCTATTTATTTTATTTTCTACAGTAATAATAATTCATTAACTGCAAATGTTACCTTGTAATCTTATACATTTATATAGGATTACAAAGTTATTGTTGCAGTTGGTGTATTTAGAAAACTAAACCGAAATTAGATAATGTTTAATTTTTCCCATGATTAAGACACTAAATCCTATTTGTATTCTAAATTTTAAGCTTCTATGTCTGCTAGAAGTACCTTAGACTTTTGATGATCGGTGAGTCAGTGAGTCAGTGAATCAGTGAATCAGTGAGTGACAAAATTCAAAACTTTAACAAGTTGTCATTCTTAAACTACTGGTTCAAATTGACTGAAATTTTAAATATACCGTGTTTATACAATGACTGATTAGTTGCTGAAAATCCAGGCTTCTTGTTTTATCCACAACGAAATTATAGGGGTGTCAAAAATAGCCCTAATTGCTTCGAGAAAAGGATGTTATTCGAGAAAAGGATGTTACGGCCGTGCCGCTTTTTTTTGCTCGACTTGCGGGGGCACTTCCGTGCCCCCAGATAAATAGGTGTAATAGATACCTACTATATGAGGCATAACGGGAGAGGGTATAGGGTGGGTAAGGGTGTTTAAGCCCATGAAACTGAACAACATTCCCATAGGAAAATATGTTGAATTATGAAAAAAAAAACGTCTTTCCATACAAATTGGACTTATGTTCGCTCTACAAAAAGAAGTGAGATGCCATCAAAAACATTCTGTAAAATCCTCAAGTCTCGCCGTAAAAAGTGGTGAGATCTATATAATACCAAGTCGATTAATCTGTTTAGTCTCTACTTAAAGGACCTTCTGTCTTAAGTTATTACGTATGTTATTATCATGCCAATTTTAAAAAAAATACCTTTAAAACAAATAGATCGACTTGGTTATCGCAATAAAACACAAATTCGCCATTAACATTTCAGGAGCATTAACTTCTCGTCGTGCTGTGTAGTGTGATACATACTAATAATCAAATCATGCGATGGCCAGGTCGGTCTATTTGTTTTAGAGGTATTTTTTTTTTAAATTGGCATGATAATAACATACGTAATAACTTAAGACAGAAGGTCCTTTAAGTAGAGACTAAACAGATTAATCGACTTGGTATTATATAGATCTCACCACTTTTTACGGCGAGACTTGAGGATTTTACAGAATGTTTTTGATGGCATCTCACTTCTTTTTGTAGAGCGAACATAAGTCCAATTTGTATGGAAAGACGTTTTTTTTCATAATTCAACATATTTTCCTATAGGAATGTTGTTCAGTTTCATGGGCTAAACACCCTTACCCACCCTTTACCCCCTCCTGTTATGCCTCATATAGAAGGTACCTATTTACACCTATTTATTTTATTTTCTACAGTAATAATAATTCATTAACTGCAAATGTTACCTTGTAATCTTATACATTTATATAGGATTACAAAGTTATTGTTGCAGTTGGTGTATTTAGAAAACTAAACCGAAATTAGATAATGTTTAATTTTTCCCATGATTAAGACACTAAATCCTATTTGTATTCTAAATTTTAAGCTTCTATGTCTGCTAGAAGTACCTTAGACTTTTGATGATCGGTGAGTCAGTGAGTCAGTGAATCAGTGAATCAGTGAGTGACAAAATTCAAAACTTTAACAAGTTGTCATTCTTAAACTACTGGTTCAAATTGACTGAAATTTTAAATATACCGTGTTTATACAATGACTGATTAGTTGCTGAAAATCCAGGCTTCTTGTTTTATCCACAACGAAATTATAGGGGTGTCAAAAATAGCCCTAATTGCTTCGAGAAAAGGATGTTACGGCCGTGCCGCTTTTTTTTGCTCGACTTGCGGGGGCACTTCCGTGCCCCCAGATAAATAGGTGTAATAGATACCTACTATATGAGGCATAACGGGAGAGGGTATAGGGTGGGTAAGGGTGTTTAAGCCCATGAAACTGAACAACATTCCCATAGGAAAATATGTTGAATTATGAAAAAAAAAACGTCTTTCCATACAAATTGGACTTATGTTCGCTCTACAAAAAGAAGTGAGATGCCATCAAAAACATTCTGTAAAATCCTCAAGTCTCGCCGTAAAAAGTGGTGAGATCTATATAATACCAAGTCGATTAATCTGTTTAGTCTCTACTTAAAGGACCTTCTGTCTTAAGTTATTACGTATGTTATTATCATGCCAATTTTAAAAAAAATACCTTTAAAACAAATAGATCGACTTGGTTATCGCAATAAAACACAAATTCGCCATTAACATTTCAGGAGCATTAACTTCTCGTCGTGCTGTGTAGTGTGATACATACTAATAATCAAATCATGCGATGGCCAGGTCGGTCTATTTGTTTTAGAGGTATTTTTTTTTTAAATTGGCATGATAATAACATACGTAATAACTTAAGACAGAAGGTCCTTTAAGTAGAGACTAAACAGATTAATCGACTTGGTATTATATAGATCTCACCACTTTTTACGGCGAGACTTGAGGATTTTACAGAATGTTTTTGATGGCATTATATTTACTACGCTTCCATTATTTTTAAAGAAAGGACGCAATAGTTATAGTTTAGTAAAGTATTTAACTAAGTTATTACAACAAACGGACGGTAACGAAGCATGCAAATTAACTACTATTTTATTTATACCACAGCACAAAGAGAACTCAGGTTTTACTATTTGTATTTAATTTCATACCTCCCCTAGATAAAACGATTTAATAAACTAAATTATAGTCTCTCTAAAAGGTATAATTAAATTTGAAAGAACTATATTTTTAACTATGGTAACAATAAATTGATTGCTTCTATTTCTAATTTGATGAAATGGTATTGTTTCGAAACGGGGTAAATATTAATAGACATTTAAAAGTAACTCGTTTACAACAAATAGTAATTGTTATTGTGACCTTCTACGGATTCTATTTCTGGCAATATTTATCCAATACTCTGAACTTAAGACTTATTAAAAAAATACACTAATTTTTGCCTCTCATTACAAATCTGAGTACTTAACTCGAGTTTATTTAAGATAAGTCAAGTTAAGTGATTAAAAATTATTAATGCTCGCATTGTTAAGCACTACATATTCACGCGTGTCTGTCTGTCTGCTATCTGCCAGTGTTCGCGATAAACTCGGATTATTTTAAACTGTAGCGCGAATCTCTACCGCCGGTACTATCGAGTATTAACTGTTTCACATGTATAAAATGTACTACATAAGTAGGTCCTACGACACCCTCTAGAGGCGCTGATCCCATTTTCATACAAAATTAGTCGAATGCTACCCGGTTATTTACAGTCGATAGTGGTAGAGAATCGCGTAACGGATTTCCATTCGGTTTCCATCGATAGATAAGAGATCCGCCAGGAATGGTTTAGGTGAAGCCAGAACGGCTAGTATCTATTATAATTGATATCACTAGTCTGAAAGTCAAATAAAAAAGTAATAAGAGACTACCTACTCAGTACAAAGAAGAGAATCCGCCTACACAATACTGTTTCAAACAACTACACTACATAACCTATTGATACCTGCTTGTATATTTTTTATTCGCTAAAATATTGAAAACATACAAAAGGTGATTGAACCGAACAGGGCTCTAACAAAATTGCATCTCAACAATTTATACTCACCTAACCTTACGCCTGCGGCCACAGGGTAAAGTCAACCCCTATATTTTCGTTTGAAAATTGGTCCAAGTACTTAATATCGTACCTTGTGATATTCTACAATATCTATGGGTAAGTGACTAACAACAAACCTATGCAGGTAAATACATTAATGAAGAAAATAGCTATTGCTCTCTGCGAACTAAAAACTCTCAATAAACTTCTCTTAAGAAGCTTTAATTGATGTATTACTTAGACGTAACATTATTGAGTCGAAACGAATGAATGATTTATTTACAAGGTTTTATGCTCTTCTTTATAAAATGCCGATTTTAGTATGTACAATTTTGATACCGTTTTAGCGTAGAAACTGTAAAGACACACCTATGTATATAGATATTGATGTCATTGTGATAGTCATATTATTATGTAAATATTATTATGGTAATACAACGAGTACCTACATACAAGGCCCATTATCATAACAAAGTTATCTTCCTAAAATAATATAGTTATATCAAATTAAGTTCGCGTAATGGTGCTTTGATCGTAGGGTGTGAAGAAAGGGTTACGGTAAGGGTATACGTCATCCCTTGACGAGGGTGACATGGGGTATAAGGGAACTTGTCGACTTCCCTATCTTCAATTGCACTTCGTAGTTATAAGAGTGCTTTATATACCAGTTACATAGTTAGGAGGGAGATGTGACATATGTTTAAAAGATTTTATTATTAGCCTAAAATTTATTATATATTTATTTATATTATTAGCCTTATTGAAAGCCCCGATACTGTCTGCGCCTACTGTTATGTCATAGTTATAAATAAAATTTTGTTATACAGTAGCGCAATTCTATACAGTCGGTACTGTTGACTATCGCGAGATTTATAATGTACTGCCAAAATAGCTCTTACGGAGCCCGATAGAGACGCTTAATCGATTTTCATGTAAAATTTCTCGACAGCTAGCCAGTTGTCGGTAGTCGATAGTTATAGTAGAGAATCGAGCTACTGGACTGGCAATAAATGTTTTTTTTAAGTACTGACAATTTGTCACAGAAATAAGTTTCTGGGACATAATTTGAAGTTCTAACAATATTACTTCAAAGCAAAACAACTTCTAAATTATTGTATACAAAAGGTTTACGAAGATATTTATAGGTAAATAAGTAAAGCAAGCTCGAATAAGATTGACACGCGTATGCAGCTAATATAGTGACATAAATAAGCATATTGCGTAACATTGAGAACTCGTTCGGTTTGTGCACTCTCTAATATGATAGAACTCTATGATATGAAAGTTTAAAAAATCTGTGTCAGTATGATATTCATGCAAATTGAATACATATTACGCCTTGTGAACTCACGTTTTTCCCAAGGGCAGAAGCCGATAGCTACATGCATTTTTTTGCTTGTACATTTTAAAATGACTTACCGGTTATTACATAAAATCAATTTACAGTTCTATTTTTGTATACAGTAGGACGTGTTTGAGTTCCTGTTTAAAAATACTACTTCAAAACCTAGCAGTTGACATCTTGTTATCGATAATATTGGCTGACACCTTACGACCGGTCTCGGTCGATACCAAATTAGATCATTTACGAGACGACAGACGGAGCGAGAAAGAAAGATAAAAAAAAAATGAGACCGCTATATTTTCCACCTGATACATTTCTTTCATGAAATATTGATGCATAAACCCATTTATAACAACTAACAACGTTGTTTGGCAGACTTTTGCAGATGCATCGGTGATCGTGGATGATTTATTACTGAACAGGTAAATATGCAAAATCGATGTCGGCCGCCTCTTCGTACAAACGTATAAACAAATGGATTTATGGAAATAAAACGAATAGCTTTTTTATCTACTTAAAGAGTCTTTCAGAACGAAAGCTTAAAGTTGTCACATTGCTTCTTGTGAATATACAAACTCTGTTTAGTGTCTTCGTGCGAGTTTTATTCTAGTTTTCAAACAGAGTGATTAATGATATCATTATTTCTATAGTTCATAGCTATAAATAAATAAATAAACTGTCAAAGTTATTTTGCATAAAATGTGTCTAATTTTTTTCGAAATCTTAGAAGTATATATATTAACTTCAGATTGTATAATTATCCGTATTTCTTTTACTCAACACCACTGCTATTTAACACGGAAAATTTAGTCGAACATTTACACCACTGTTTTATCTGCTTTGCAGAATTCTTTTCGTCAAAATAATATACCAAAATGTATACCTTTTTCCCGTAAATTAAGTTTTTCAAGTTTCAAACAAAAAACCGGTTGCAGGAACATTTTCATTCTGAGCAAGCGACTGTCTTGTTTTCTAGAATACGCTGGAGTTAGTTTCAAACACTGAAGGTAGAGGGAAGTTTGGTAACGATTGGTCGAGGTATTTGTAAATGACATTAACCGTTGAAGCATATAGACGTGCTCTTATGCATTATTTAATATAGTTTATAATATATTGACCTCCTTTAGAATTTAATTGTGTAGTGCGTTGACAATGCAAGCTTGCAAATTCCATCGTTAGTAATGAGTTTATAAGTTACGGGTACGTGTATAATAGATAGAAATACTAAAATGGAGAACAGCCCCTGCACCCCGAGTAGGTCGCCTCAACACTCCACTTCCGTGTCTCTTGAAGTGGTGTCTACAGCAGAGTTGCAGAGATGGATGACGACCATTGAGACATATTTGAATGAAGTGTGCTCCATATCCACCGAGGGTAAACTAAACTCGGATCAAAAGCTGAAAATCTCAAACTTATGTCGCAAAGTTGGGAAAGGAACGTCTGAAATGGCGGTTCTGTATCAGTCGCTGAAGCAGCAAGCCCTGGACTTATCAAGTAAGAATGAAGCTCTGAAAGAAAAGTGCGACCTGACAGAACATATTATTGCACTCAAGCAGACGGTCCAGGAGTCATCGACCGTTGGAAATGTTTCGTTTGCCGATATGGTCAAAAAGGGAGCTAATAGTTTTGTTCGACCCGCTAACCTCAGCTCTGTCGCCGTATACCCGAAGGATAAACAGAAATCTAGCGACGAGACGAAAAACCTTGTACAAAAAATAATTTGTCCGGAACAAATGAAGTTGAAGGTGCGCGGACTGCAGAAAACTAAAAACGGAGGCGTTATAATTAGCACGGAGACAAAAAATGATGCCGAAAAGTTGAAACAAGCCGTGCAACAATCTACGTTTGGACTCACAGCCGATGAACCCCAAAAGCGCAAACCTCGGATTGTGATCGTTGGGGTTCCCTCCGCAATGCCCGAAAAAGAGGTTTTTGCCTGCATATTCGAACAAAACATAGCCGAGAAAATTCCATCTTTGACACTAGAAACCTTTTTGACCACATGCAAGTTAAGCCACAAATCCGGCAGGAAAGATGCCCCGAACTGTAATTATATAATTGAAGTCCCTGCTAATATTCGCAAGGCTCTCATCACTCAGACTCGTATATTCATAAACTGGACCTCTTGTCCTGTTAGGGACTTCACACTTGTAACTAGATGCTACAAGTGCCAGCAGTACGGGCATGCGGCAAAATCTTGCCGTGAAAGTCACACCATTTGTGGACACTGTGCGGCTACGGGACATAAAATAGACGCTTGTATATTGAAGCATACCATGGAGCCTAAATGCGCTACTTGCACACGTTACAATAAGCCCAATAAACACCAAACAGGAATAGCAGAGTGTCCCGCTAGAAAAGCTGCTGAACAGAGATACATCAACTCTGTTGATTATGAGGGTGCATAGGCGTTTAATTAAGTTATTTTTCGTAATAATTATGTGTGTGAACCTTGTACTTCATTATTATATTACTTCATTTCTCACCAATGTAAACATTCCATCAAACACTACTGACCCACTTACACTCGATTCCTTAGTTAGCAAATTTCTGAACTGCGTCATTAAATGCTTGACCTAGATTTTTATTTTTGTTTCAATATACATGTTTCGTTACTTAAGTTACATATTAGCATATTTTGTCATTTTTATATAATGATAGTGTATAGGTCCATTATAATCTTTATATTAACATAGTACTGCAATAATTGTGTTATCAAAGACTCTGACGGCCTTGTTCTCTGTCTCACCGTAACACAGGTACAAACCTAGCACGGGAGCTGGGGAATAATGTCTTGTTGGTCTGGAGTATGATACAGTTTTGTAGTGCTATCTAAACTTTACTTTGCCAGAAATTTTAACTATTATTATTTAATATCTAAATATTGTATAAGTAAATTTTTGTTTTTTATCAATAACGCTCGCCGTATCTAAGAGCCTGTGATACAGGATTTATTTATCCTAATACAGGCTCCCTATGTTTTTATTATGTACCTACCTAATATTCTAACTATAAGACTTATATTAAACTTTATGTATTAATTTATTTGAATAAATTGAATTGAATTGAATTGAAAATTGTTAGTTTCGTTAGGATTACTAACAGAGCCTTTGGAGCTCTACACCTGAGTTACTATGGATGTTTTGGAATCCGATATTTTGAGTTACTGTTGTTTAGGAACGTGAATATTACGTTCTGTTTCTGTACCTATAATACTGATTGCTTTTATTTCGTTGGTTGGTAATATACGGTAAAGATTTTTAACTGTCTACTGAAAATTCGTAGGAATCATCTACAGTAGATAGGTAGAATGATTATGACGAATGAATTTCGCATTTTCCTTATGAATTTGCAAACGATGTAGTAACAACAGTCGATATATTTTTTCTGTTATGGGTAAGAACTCGATACAAATACGACTAACAAATGATAAAAATGTACTTTTATGTACACGTACAAAATTCTTTGTTTTTTAGTTAAAGAATTACACAGTTCAAGTTTTTTAAGGTTTAATCCTACTTACGTGAGCTGAGACATTTGAAATCGCGCTCGTGGGAATAGTCACAATGAACCATTTTTTTGTAATCGTTGTATTTTTTCTTTACAAGAATGCTAAATGGTCAATTAAAGGTCGAGTAACTTACTTAGTTAATAAATAAAGTGTTTTTTTTTAGTTGAAATTTTCATAAGTCCATTGATCATATTATAATACCAATTTGATTCATTGAAAGTACTCGTTTCAAAACTTTTGCATATAATTTTGACGAACATTAAGCCACACTCCTAATTAAAATTCACGGTACACAATTCACGTCAAAATCGGATTTGAGGCTCACCCAAAGTTTTGTTTTACGAGTATTTGATTCAGTACATTCGGTCATTAATTATGTATACCCATATTAATCCGTGCGTTTATTAGCTGACCGTCATTGTCCAACGTTACTCGACCGTCAACTAAGCTTGGCGGATATTCAGAGCTGGCTACGATTCTATTGAAGCTAAGCTGTGCTGAACTACGTTGCTAAGAATACGTTCAAGCACATTCAATACATTTTTATGTATCTAAATAAATTTCAATAATAAGAGTGTTCACTTTCTAAACTTATTTGGCATCGGAGTCTCAATTCAGCTTAATTTGTTCGACACTAATGAGTGTGTGCATTGCTTGCTTAAGGGTGTGCAAAAAACTGTGGCTAACTTTATTTTCGTCGTCTTTGTACTTTCTAAAGCCTTGAGCAACTTCATAGCACTCATAGCATCTCTCATACTAGAGATAAGCAGTCTCTCCTACTTATTTCTAGTTAATCTATTATAATTTAGTGCCTCCATTGCCTCGTACATCTCGCACCTCGTAATAGAACCGCATCCTAAATTCCATTCGCTTTACTGAACCTCATTTTGTATCATCGGCATCGTAATAATGTACACATAATATCTTTTATACTCCCCCTAATCCTATTGAAAATGAAATGACGGGATTTTTAACGCCCCTCTTCATTTTCCGAGGGGTCTTTTGATTGTTTTGGCGAATTTTCTATCGTTTTCTCGTTCGTTATTTAGTAAGACAGTGAATTTGCATTATCTGGGTTACTAAATAAATAAGCATAAGGAAGGCCTAGATATAAATTGAAATTCAATAATTTCTGAACGCTTCTTATTGTGATGTTTTATAATACCAATGTATAAATCAAGGTATATAATAATATGTTTAACAATGTATATGTACGAGCGACAGTGATAGCCGAGTGGTATAAGTTGACACCTCCCACGCAAGTGGTCGCAGGTTCGAACCCGAGGCAACACACCAATGACTTTTCGAAGTTATGTGTGTATTAGAAATAATTATCACATGCTCCAACGGTGAAGGAAAACATCGTGAGAAAACCTTGCATGCCTAAAATTTGTTTAAAACATTTATTGAGGTCATTCAAGGTCCCCAACCCGCACTTGGCAAGCGTGGTGGACTCAAGGCCTAATCCCTCCCTCATTACGGGAGGTGACCCTTGCCCAGCAGTGGGACATTAATAAGTTAAATTTATTTTATTTTTATGTACGAGTTATACTAATTAAAATACTAACCTTATAAATTTTACGCTCATAAGAGTTTCTTTATTTAAAAATACCTTTCCATGATATATTTTAGAATATATAGCCCGCATATGACATACGAAACAAGATAAGTCCAAAGGTCCCATAATTAATAAAACGAAACTAAAACTATCCATAAAATTATATATTACAAAAGATAAACCTAAATAGGCTTTTGAAATTTGAAATGCGTGTTTTACCCACGTATCGTTACTGTATAATCTCGTTTAGCGATAACAAAACCGCGTTACAAAGTAATTTTAATCCTCTAAAGACTGTTATGTATGAATAGGACGAACGTTTATGACGTTTGATAAATCTTCATTATGTGTCTCTGTTTCACGATAACGTTGCTACTGTAATGTTGTTACGTTGTAGCGCTACGAAATACGTAGATGGTCTACGTAATTTGGTAGACGGTCTACGCAGTGTAGACATGATGCAAAATTTGGAGTTATGCAAATATTTCATTATTTTGTTAGTAGCTACGTTTGAGTAGTTTCAATAGTTTCACACCACCATTTATTGCACTTGAGTTTATATTGGTAATTATAATATCTCTAAAACTATCTTAAAACATTCTTAGAACGTATTGCAAACATAGTTTTTACCCATTACTTGCCATTATTCCTTACACAAATACCTCACTAAACTTTAAATCTGAATTTCAAAGTATAACAAGTAAAATTTCAACGCAAAGTAAAATACAGGGTGTGTTTATATAAGTGATAACTATTCCCGAAAGTGGGGCTCAAGTTTTCGCAAGCGGGCTCTCGCAAGTTGGCGACTTCGACGGCTCCGAGAGTTGTATAGTTGTATACAGTCGCAGCTGTTGGCGCTAAATCTATGCCTTCTTGTTACTTCGAGTTTGCGTTCCGAGAGCCAGCGTCATATAAGTTATGTGTTTCGGTTGAAAATGTACTATTGAGGATTGTTTGTACGGAAAAGTTTTAGTGTCTCATACGCGTGAGAAAGTGTGAACAAATATTTTATTCGTGTTTACAGAGCTGTGCATAGATTTTTAACGAATCCTTGAAATTTATGTTAATTGAATGTTTTAGTTTTTTTAAGTCGATTGACAGGTCAGAAAATTTCACCTGAAATATTGCTATACTCAGACATTTTACGTACACTTTCGGGCCCAGATACATAGTTTAATATTTATGTCAGTCACTTTTTTTACTTTCACAATCGAAAATAACAAACAAAACCAACAATCGTTTTTAAACCACATGAAAATCTAGATTTTTATTGTAATAATTATTACAACACAAAATTCTAAGCCTCACTTGCATAATCATAAATTTGCCTTTATTAATATTACTAAACCCTTTCACAAAAAAGCACTTACAATTTCCAACCATCCTAGATTACTTGATCTTTCTTTATAAACACAATTCATTTACACGGAAATGAAACACTAACAGCGTTATTTACTTTAATTCCCGTCTTAATAATAGCGGAGTCCGTTTATAAAGGCTGTAGAATGAACCGTAATGGCCAGTGGCATCTAGCGGTCGCGGTTACTAAGGTTCTATTACGTGTCTTAATGAGCTCATAGGAAAGCTTAAGAGGTTTCATGTGAGTTAAAAGGGGTGTGTGGCAAGAGACATTTAGAATATTTGTTTAATGTTGTAACTATTAAATTGTATTGTAATTTAAGAAAAATTGTTGATTCCTTGTCTTCTGGACGGTCGAATAGGATTTTCATTTGATTGGATTGGATCTGAAACAGTGATGTTTTTAACGTGGGACGACTCTTCAATGCACTATAAGTTTAAAAGATGAAAGTGTTACCTTAAGTATTAAAAAATGACAATAATTTTAGTATATTCAATTATAATTATTTACACCAAAATAGTCCATACTCATTATTAAAGAATTTCCTGCATTATGCCGCTACTCGGATATTAATTCTCACTTTCAACTTTCCAGAACTACTTTTAAAACCTTGTTGAAAATATAATGGTTCATTAATATGAATTGAGACTAAGTCTTTATTTGGCAAGCTGCCCAACTATCTAGCACGGGAATCAATTCGCTGCTGTTATAACTATTAAGTAGGTTAGATGTGCAACGTACAGTGTACTTTAAAAATCCTGGCGTTTTGAAGTTAAGTCTTGGTATCTTAGTTTCACAGCTTATAGATATTTTTTAGATAAAAGTTCTACTAGATAAATTATCAGCAAATTTATGCTCTCAAAATTTCATCTGATACTTGTTCAACTGCAATTTTGCATACCGGCTTGACTTGACATAATGAACCAAAAACAAATGTTAACTTAGGCTTTTTTACAAATTAGAGAGTGAGAAATTTTGCAAGAGTTCTTTGGACAAACTCTAGAGTGGTAGTAACATCAAATGTTTTGGTTTTAGTCACACAATCACCTTTACGATATAAAAATATAAACTTCGAGTAAAAGGTAGACTTTTACTCGAAGTTTATAAATCATGATATTTAGATTAGTTATATATATTTAATCTACAGCGTCAAAGTATTCCTCCGCATCGCTATCTACCGGGAACGCTCCTATAATGCTGGCACCAATGCCATGTTGTATGGCAACTAATTTACTTGAAGTATGTCAAAACAATACTATATAGCCATCACTTCCAATACAGAACTTGGCACCCAAAACAGTGATTAAACAAATGTGCCAAGAAGTAATTTAACCAAAATCCAGCGTAACATTAAAGTAAGTTAGAAACCACATTAAGTCGATGGATCCAAATCATTAGTTTCGGAATTGCGGGCGCCATCGTCTCACCGTTTTCCATTATCTTGCACGTCGCGAGCATAGCTCGAGTAGTCGCGTAACTTGCGCTGAAGAGTACACTTACCGCACTCCAGTGTTAATTAGTTGGTAAAGTTGTTTTGTTACATTCCTCTAGCCTCTAGGCTGTGGAGTGCGTCATGAGTTCGTCTGTCACATACGCTTTTCAAGAGGAAAATTGTTACAGCTGGTTTTGAAATGACGTTTATTTAAAGGCACCATTTACCTTGGAAAATCAGTTGCATGGCTTTTAATGATAAAATTGTTATAAATATTTCAAAAAAGGCATACATTATGTTCTGTATTTACCAGTACCTACATCTTTAGAACCTTAAGCTATAAGAAAAAGGGAATTGTGTAGATGCTGATACTATAATAATATATGCTGAGAAATTGAATGTGGAAGAGGAATACTTCCCCACTAGAAGTTACGCAAAACACCAATTACTTGAGATACTATTTGTAATAATGGGTCGTTGATTGACGGCACAATACGTCTAATACGCGTAAGACTTAGATAAATTTATTCGGAAACTAATAACGCCAGTATCTATTTCTGCCGAGGATCTATACATTATAATTGATTTCTATAGCTCAATTTCATTCAAAGCGATTGAAATTATAGACTAGATAACTATGCGGCCTTCGAAATCTAAACCTATTTGTATTACTAAGGAGATCATTATAATCTGAGTATTCTCTAGACCAATATAGAGAGGCTTACGACATAACAGATAATTTCTATGAAACGACCTATTCTAGAGCCCGCAATAATATGCCATTCCCTTTGTACTAATTCATTGGAAATCACATAATGAGAGTGTATCCCGACGATTTCTACGAACGAAACCTTCAATGGTTCTATTGAGCAGTGATTTGGTATTGGTAATACGCAAATACTTTAGTAATACTTAGTATTATAATACGAGTGTATCTTCATTCGCAGAATTCACTTTTGTAAAACTTACAAAGCATTATGCAATAGGGGGCCAGCCAATTACTATTTACTAGGCATGTTACCAAATTATTGAGAAATATTCTTTTATGAATTAGAAAATACCAATAATATAATCTTTTGTCTAAATTAGGAATGGATCACCAGTCGGATACACTACCGCCTGCGCCACTAAGGCACGCGCAGAGCGTTCTAATATCTACTAAAACAATGCAGGTATATACGCTTACTACTAAGTAATCAATTTATGAGCTGGCTAAGCTGTTAGGCCACAAACTGCGCATCACAAACTGCTTACAGTATATATCAAAACTTAGTTTTGGCAACGGCAACGTTATCTTAGCTGTTGTGTTGTTGATCGCGAACTATTTGCTGGCAACCAACAAAATAAACCTATTGTTTTATTCAATTGAAACAATTGAGAAAGGAAGTCCGCAATTCCTGTATTCGTTTAAAAATACTGGCCGCTAAAGATTTTACTTTTCTTGGTTCCGTTTTTCGTGTGCCAAGATAGACGTTAAATTGTTCTATTGCAATTTCAATTTTTATTCAATGCATTAATACGTTTTAAATTGAACATGACGTATCTTCCGTAAAAATTTAAAAAAATGTCAGCTGTAATCAATGCTTGATATGTAGTAACCATTTTTTTACGAAGAAATGTTTGGATTTTCAGTTCAAGAAGTAAAGGTAGACTTTTAGTAATGGATGGACATAGCCTACATTTTCAGCTTTTAAGATCGGCACGCCATGACGTCACTAGCCTAAAAGACCTACATTAGGGTTAAAACAAGCCGTCTAGAATGTCTGTTTATTAGCTTTTAATTATCGTGGAAAGGTATCGTTTTGAAAATCACAGTGTAAATTTACAATAATTATGAATGTAAGCTTTCTGTAAACTAGACAATATTTGTACAAGATCCAGCTTTATGACTTTACGTAAGTTATTGAATGTTGGTATGTTGCCAAGTACATATTTTAGTAAAGAAAGTGAAGCGTAAGAATCTTATTAATCTGTAAAACATCTCAAGCTTTTAATTTATTATTACAAGATAAGTTTGTTATTTTACTTAAAACCGGAAAACCTTTACGAATAAATAACCTATAAACAGCATATTTATCTGATATAGGCAATATACCTTATAGATATATATCTTATTGTAGTTTAATATAAAAGACTGGATCATTCACCATGAATAATATAAAAGAACAGGACCTAATCAAGAAGTAGATTAAAGTTCTCACAAAATACATTTAAAATAAACTCAAAAATAATACAAAATGCATTAAACGAAACCATTTAACAAAAACAACAGAAATAAAAACAAATACACAACATCAAATAGTGAATCCAATTAGAAACATTAAATTAATTAGTTATCCCCACGCATCGACCAAATTAATAGGCACTCGTACGGATTTCAGCATTAGACCGTACGGAGATTGGATTAGTGGTGGAATAATTAAATAATGAAACTAAGCCTCGGGCAAACAACCTTGTTTTGTTGTTTATTCCTCTCTCCCTCTGTATGTATTACTTTTAGGGCACGTTTCTACAATGCGGACTGTTCGTTTGATTGGATGACCACCTAAGGCATCGTATTGCTGGCTGTTTCGCGCTTTTATTATAAACGTGTTGGTTCAACTTGGTTATTATTTATTTTTGTACGAAGAAATAATCTAAACCGCGATTTTCTACAATCTCTTCTATAGAGTGTCGAGAGTTTGACATTTAAAATTTACTACTAAAATATTAATCACGGCGCCCGCTAGAGGCGCTGATCACATTTTCATTTATTTTTTCAATAGCTAGCTATCGATTGCCCTTATGTTCGCTGATTGATTGGATGGCCGCCTAAGGCTGACTGTTTTGCGCGTTTCTTATAAAACATGTTGCTTCAATTTGGTGATTAATTGTTTAAAAGAGACTATCTGTACGAATTTGCACTAAAAATCTTAAGAACCATGGTTAGGATTTAAATTCAAAACTCAGAAGTTCCTAACAGGGTCTGCCTACAATTAATTTAGTTCAAAAACTATCAACATTAATTATTTTTGTTTTTCAATGATATGATTCAGAGTTCATTTAATAAATTCAACAGCTGGTTTTTTTGTTGTTATGTTTAATTAACATTATTTTGTCTTTGTAGAAGTTAATAACACTTAAAGATTGAAACATTATGAACTTTTTGCTAACCGTAAACGAAGCCTAACATTGGAAGATATAATTTTCAAGAAGTAAGCCGCTTTTGTTCTCGTTTTAATTAACATATTAGGTTCTGTTTTTCATATTCAGTTGCTTGTAAATAAATGGTAATGTGAGAGTTAATTCTGTAATATTGAGGAGAAAATCAAGCAGACGTTTAGTACAGTTCATGCTTAAGTTTGGTTAATTAAGACTGCTTATGTCTTTAACTTAATTAAATACATTTTTGTTATTGCAATACTGATAAACCCCTATTTTGTTCTTCTAAATGTAACCATTTACCTGCTCCATTTTGCTTTTAACATGTTAAATCAAACGTAAAATATAATCTACACATAATAACATTTTGATAAATTAATTTAATCCGATTGAACTTTAATTACTATCGTGTAACCTGAAAACAAATCTACACTATTACCGAAACAAAAACACACACAGAGACAGAGATACACACAAACAAACACACACGCACAACGTGCACATACAAGCACATAAACACTCACAAAGACAAAAAAGGACCTACTGTTAATCACAATACTATTTGTTTCACCTTTTTCGAACAAAAGGTAGAACATGCTACTGTCAAAGATAGCAGTACAAAAACAAAGGTAGATTGGCCCGGAATAAATAGGGTGCGCAAGGGTGTAAGGTCAGCCTAAGGTCACTGCTTCCCATCCATCTCGTGAGACAGCCAGTGCCATTAATATGGACTGCAGACATCTGCCTACCTTCGAGACTTTATACTGAGTTATGGGAAATTTGATCACGGAAAAGATTTAGTGAAAAGGTAGTTTGTGGAAAGTGGAATAAGATTTTCAGAGTTGCCGTGTTAGAAAATGTTGTGTTTTTTGGAGCAATTATGACTATGGTATCAAACATGTTATTGATGGATTTTTATTTCGATACATATCTTTTTTAATGGTTCGGAATAGTTTCTTATTTGCAGTTATATTACTAAGTAGTACAATTACTAACTTAATATATGTATAGGGTGTAAATTTAAAACCTGCAACTAATATACACACGTAAAATAAGAATATAGCAAAGCTCTTGAGCAGAGTTCGATAAGTCGATAACATTGTATTAAAAGTTCGTGTTCGCACTAGAGTTAAGTAAGTAAGATTTAAATGTTGTCGGCGAACAAACTTGAGACATACTTCAATACTCGAGAGCACCCTGCGTCACGGTACAATAGCTTTTTGTTCGGCCTATTTCTGGATATGGCTGTATCATTTTTAGAGGGCCTCTCAAACATTTTTATAGAGAAAAATTCTTACTCAAAACTCTTATTTATACTCCGTATAGGCGGGCGAATAATTAAATTAAAAGAGCAGTAATTATAAAAGAGCGTATGAATTTGCGGAAAATATGTAGTGGTTAGACAACATTATTACTATTTACTTCCAATGCGGTAAACGGAACAAATATACTAACATGCCTGTATTTCCAGCAATATTAAAAATAGATAACTTCGATACTGCAGGTAGCCTTCTTTGAAATGGAATAGGTTTTATCTTGTATCGTAAATTGTGGTCGACCGTTTCAATATTCGATAAATTTTATATAAAGTGGAGTTCGGTACATAAATTTTAAAATAATGAAATCCCGATCACGCGAGTACCATTAAATTGCAGGAACAAAAGCTAACGAATCGGTGTGGGTTGATTATAAATTTGATGACGTCAGCGTTATTGCGTATAGGAGTGATTTTATTCTGTGTACCAGATGATAGTGATCTTTAAGTTATTTGTAGCGTGTAGATACTAGTAGATAGTTTTTAAAAGTACGATCGCGTGATTGTATTTTTTTTCAGTCGCGCCAAGCCCAGTGTAATGTCAGCCAAAATATCAAGCTCACTAAACAAATAAAGGTTAAAATTAGCTTGCACAGTCAAATAGTATCAAGTTTTTTGTTTGTACATATAGTAAAAATAAAAGAGAAGTTCACATCTTAAGAGCACATAATATTGCTCATCATAATAACAATTTAATATAAATAGTTTTTCAACAGTACCAATCTGACTGTAGTACAATAAAAGACTGATATATATTCGATATTCCCAACAGCCGTACTAAACTCTCGCTTTTATTTCTTTTGAAGAAAAAAAGTGTTAGCGGAATAAGGTTGTCAATACGTTGATTTGTCTATCAAAGACAGACATCTACTTTTTGTGACACGAGCCGTCTAAGAAACCCTAGACGTCTTCAATGCTTTACTCAGCTCTCATTTTGTTAGATGTTCCACCATTTTCTTTGCCATTTCTTGCTGCTTTCTTTACCTTATTTTTTGTTTGTATTTTGCGTTTGATGTAATAGACTATTCATTATGATATTGAAAACAGGAAAATATTTGATGAAAACAGTTTAATTACGTGTTTCTCAGAATGGCAGTATCCTTAAATTATAAGTCTCATTCAAATGCTTGTAAACATATTAAAATAACTTTTTTATACTTTCATAATATTGAAGCAAGGACGTCATACTACTTTGTATCTTTAAAAATATAACGATTTTATTTCTCGTAATACATTTACCTACAAAAGTAGCTATATGTGAAGTAAAGTAAGCTACACGCGTAAGTATTGACTTACAAGGGATACACAATAAACGCAACTTAAGGATCGACTTTTTGATAGTCATATTTGTCTGACGATTTCATAGGTTTTTCATGCACCAACCGTAAACGTTATTTTCCTAAAATTTTAATAGAAAAATCAGCCTTTCTCTAATAAAATACAGCTCACACTCCATATTAAAACAACAGAAAACAAATTAAAACGTTTTTATAAAACTCAAACGTATAACCCGACAAATATGAAATTGGTCGCAGATTCGTAGGAGATTGCGTCCGTAATTTGCGGGTAGTCAGTAATGCGTCGCGCGCATGCAATTTCCACGTAAACTGCACGGCGGTAACGTAAACACCATCTGCGGTGGTTGGATTGAAATCGTAGTAGATAACATCTGTATTGGTATAGTTCACGTCAACTGTTCGTGTTTTGTTATTTCATTTAATAGGTTCGTAATGAAAAAATCAATCATTTTTCTTAATTATAATAAGTTTTTTCGCAAACTTTGGGGAGGGTCTTTGAACAGAAGAAGTGTTCGCATATTAGAACACTTGGTTATCATCAGATTATTTTTTCGTGAAGTAGCTTCAACTTATTAACGAAATTCAAAAATTCTGATTATTCATCACTCAAAGAAAGTCGAACTGTCGATGGTAAAATCGAACCTAAACACATTTTTGTAAAAACATTCTATTTATGACAATAAAGCATGAAAATTGGGCTAACAAAACCATGACTCCAAAAATTTTTTTCATGCATCATTTCTCGAACGTAATTAAATAACAAACTATGAAACTACTATCCTTACTAGGAAATACACAATACATATACTCGTTATATACATAGTCTTTCAGCTCTTCAAAGGTTCCTCGAAAATGAAACCATAACCGTTGTAGAGTTGAAGTAACGAGGAACATAACACATTCAACTGTTCTACGACCTAACACGGCGTTTGAACAAAGTGATAATTATGCCAAATCAGTACTTGGAACTCAATTTGCAGTATATTATTATGGCAGGTTGCCAGCCGTCGGTACCGGCTTACTTAGTTTAAATGCTCATAGACATTTGACTTTGTAGGAAAGTATGATTGTTCAGGTGTTAAATGGATTATGGGTTAAAGGAATGTGTCGTCTTCTTAAGAAAGTTTTTAGGTATATGTAGCTGTATAAACATTTAGATTAATTCTAACTTTATATGAATTTATATATATATTTATATGAAGAAAAATATGAAGCTTACTAGATACGTTAATTGCAAGAGCACTGTCACCCACAAAACTAGTATTTTTTCTTTGATACGAATAAGAGCCTGTATTTTTCAACTGTTATGTCAGGTAAAATATATTTTATCAAATAATTACGTGTTTCGTGAACAATATACCTTCCAAAATACATCTAATTAAGTAAAAAAGGACGAAAAGAACAAAAGCAACATTTCTCTTTTTCCAGGCCAGTTACATAAGAAGTGTTAGGTATGAAATTTAAAAAGGTTTTAGCCTTATCTTTTTCAGGTGTCCTTTTCATTACGTGCCGAGCAACGTCAGACAAAATGTTTTCATCAAATTGTTATTTCATAGTTGGCTACGCTAAAAAATAAAGTGGTTCTGTGTAAAATGTGTGCGCGCTATTTTCCTTGAAATGTTTCATTATCTTTTAAATTACTTTGTTAAGTGGCACATAAGTGCATCGAATGAAGTGATAGCGGGTACAGTATCGTGAAAATTATCTCGATAATGATCATTTTCAATCCTAATAGCTGCTTGGCACGATCCAATAATCGGAACGTGCTACGCAAGAATATAAAAATAGAAAAAGTCTACCGGCCATTGTGTGCTCGAGTTTAAAGTAAATGCAAATAAAGTAAGGATAGAAACAAAAAAAGCATGAAAGCAATCTTAGTCTATAAAAAGATGAATTTCTTTACAAGTTAAATACCCATTCTTCTCACATCCCTTCCATAAAAACGCACTTATTACGCAAAATAAACAGTCATTACATCGAGTAAATCCTCTTCATTATAGGATCAACATCAAAGCAAATAAAAATACATTTACTCATATTTTTGTACGAAAATGCAGAGGGGAATGAACATTTAATACATTCATTTCGTGTGTAATAGGAATAAATCGTTTGGACGATTCGGAAATGTATACGCGGATTAATCAACCAATAAATTAAATGTTGATTTCAATGTGTCAACAATTTTACTTCGGGCCTAAACCCTATTGTATTGATTTTGAATCAGTGAGTCATGTAATTGCATGATATTAAAACGATTGGCAATGTGCAAAAGGGAATTAGTGTGAAACAGTTACCTCTGATTTTGTTATTTGTCTCCCTCTTTCATCTGGCTATTTGTCCCATATGGTAGTGGGGTCAGCCTTCCTTACATTCTTCCTCCACTTCGCCCTATCCTTGACGTCGTCTTCCTCATCCTGTTTTCTTGCAGTTTACCCGCGATATCGCGTACACCAAGGCGTCCTCGCACGTACTCGTTGCGGATTTTATCAAGCCTGGTGACGCCGCACATCCATCTGAGCATTTTCATTTCTGCGACTTGGATGGTATGGACATGCCCCTGGGTAACGGCCCAGGTCTCACTGCCGTACGTGAGGATTGGTCTTATGATGCTTTTATAAACGAGCCCCTTAAGCTTCACCGGCTGTTGATTTTGTTCTTTGTGATTTTATAATATAAAGTTACTTATTTACGTTTTGTTGAATAATTAAGTGTATGATTTAGAATAACCATTTTTATGACCTACGCAAAATTTGCGGAAGAAAAAATATTTACATGAAATAACATACCGCCCAAATATAGGTCTCCTCCTTTTTGAAGTTGCTTAAAAATACAACGCACATGTAAATCGAGCATTCTGAAAGAGTATATTTTATTTATTGGATACACTGATAAATCTTCTGCTAGCAGTTTATCATAGCAAACTATATTAGGGAGTTAAAAAATATATTAAGATAGAGTCAACTATGTTGAATAAAAAACCTTTCACGAAAGCAAAATCCACTCTTTTTAATTGCCTAATAATTTACAATAGAAGCTGGCTAGCAAGCTAATTGCTTAATACAATATACATAATACAAATCACGGACGAAATCTGCAGTCTGGATAAATTCTAATTAATTTACGTTAAGTAATTAGTTTAATCGTAGCACCGCGTGGCCAGCGGTATTATTTGAAAATAGAAATCTGTCTAATTTGCGGTTGTTTCATTAGTTAAGCAGAGATATTTTGAAACTAGAGTCGTACTTTCATGTTTCTTTTTAATTCCTGAGTTCTTATATGTGTGTGTATAGATTTCCAAAACGGGGAAGTTTGTGCCAATTTATTCGTTTTATTTCCGCATAATATTATATTTCTACAGGTTGATTTTTTATGTTTTGTCTTAACTTACTTCAAGGAAAAACATTCACTGCTTTGACAGATAAAAGATATAAACAATCTGTCAGAGCGTCAAAAAAATAAAAATAACCATCGCACATTTAAATTATAAATATATTGTATCCAAGAAAAAAATAATATACATTCTACCAACGTTTTTTTAACACCAGTGCACTTAAGAACAAATATCGTAAGCGAAATATGTTAACAAGTCCATCAATCACTGTCACCAACAAATGCAAAAGTTTTGCTTGCATTTACCAAATTAATCATTGCAAATTATTGCGTCACAACTTTGCAAGCGATACATATTAAACCATTTGGTAGAACGAAAACACTGGCACATTTAACTGAGTGTCCAAAATATGGAGAGAAAAAGTTGAAAACTGGCATTTGTGTCTGGCTCGACCCGTTAAGGCGAATGGGCTTCGTAAAAAAACCTTTTGGAAATGAAAACGAGACAGGACGGCCTACGCTATAGCCACTATACGTGTAAAGTCTGAGCGAAATCAGAGACCGCGATACGACCGTGGCTTGTACTGTAAAATGTTGAACATTATTTTGATAATTTATTGTATTCCATTTCGTTTATTTATATGACATTTATTTGTCAAGCCTTGTTATTACAGAGTAACAAAAGTAAGGTCTAGTCCCGAGATAAGGCTAACCTTAGTTTTTTATAAGATACGTAAGCAAATAGACATAAATCTGTTTTAATTCCAGGGATAACCTACACGTGCAAAAGTGTTAAAAATTCGTAGTCTCTCTTTGAAGATTTCTGAAATTAGGATTAAATTAAAAGTACATAAGCATGTGCAATATGAGCTTGTATGGCAGTGTTTTGGGTTACTTTCATCCCATGCTCATTCCTCATCATTTTCGACCGATAACTTACGTAATAATAATATGTAAACATTGTAATTATATGTGTGTTAAAACATTTTGTAAATATAAGTAATTAATAACGTTTTAATTATGTAATAAATAAACTTTTTGTGACAATATACAACAAATTATATAGCGTACCTACATACATTATAATGCATGTTTTACTAGGTCAAAACACCGAATGTTCGTTTGTGACATTAATTAATTATTGTACGTTGCATTTTAGACTGCAACTTGTTTGTACGTAGAATTTCGGAACGTGGCCAATTAAATGTATTGCTTTGTTTGCAGCAATTCCGTTGCAAGGTTGATCAAAGTATTTCTGAGAAGAGAAGTAATGTATAATTATGTTGAATTAGATGTTATTATGCATTTTCTAAAGACATTACATATTATAAAGCCGATAATTTTTACAACATTATATTTTATTTTATGACTGTAGATTTATAAGATAATTATCTAATAATATTCAATTATAATCGAAAAGTTAAGTAAAAAATCTTGACAAGTGTTCTCATTAGTTCTTTCTTGTGACCTACCGTTAAAATGACTAATTGGACAAGAATCGCAAGTGTCGATATTTGACCTAAATTAATAAATTAATTCATTTTAATTTTCAAATGTAAATGAATAAAACCACGCTTCAGTAAATGATGGTACAGAAAATTAATTGCGAGTCCGGCCTGCACTTTACAAAGTTTATTTCAAATTAAAACGCACATACCATAAAACGAAGAATAAATTGCTGTTACATACATATTTTGGCAAAGGAATTTAAAATACAGCTTGCTTACATGCACTTTAATCTGAATATTTCAGAGGCATTAGCATGAACATGACGAGTTCACAAACATAAATAAAAAATAAACACGTATTTGGTGTTTACATTGCAAATATGCGCTTCAAGTTGTAACACTAGGTGGTGCATGTGTTACTGACGAATTCATTTGTACTGTCAATATTGATACGAGTGGCTGTTTCGTAATTCGATTGCGTTGCAAATAGTTTGTTATGACGATCGGTATTAATATTCAGAGGCTGCAATCTCTGCCGAACACGCCCCCGGCGTGTTGCCCTCTTTGAACCAAAACTATTGTTCCAACATCATGTGTATAGATAATGTTATGCTAATACCAATTTGTCTACGTATATCAAAGCGATAAATTGTATATCAGAACTGATAATAAACAAGTTACCACCCGACCAATCTACTTAATTGAATCGAATTTGTTTTCACAATCTTATTCTAGCTTTTCCCAAGAATTTAGCAGTTCAGCACACCAGAAAATCAAATAAATTCTCATTAAACAAGCATAAAAAAACGTAAAAACTTGAGAACGATTTAAAATAGTGAAATAAAAACAGCTTCAATGAAAAAAGCGGAGTCACGGAGCCCTTTCACGCGAAAGGCTTCGCCCCGTTTTAAAAGTAAAGCGATGAAGATTTGTAAGGATTAGTTAGATAAACAACTTTCTTTATATAAAAGGAAAATAGAGACAAGTAGGCTGCGAACGAAAAGAAAATAAGAGGGGAGGCGTTCAAGCTGTCTGTGCGTACGAATTTTTATGTAACACTTATACGATAAAGGTGTGATAAATGGAGCTAAGTGTGGGGGCTCCTCAAGTGTGCCTAATATTCACCGGTACGATCTCGCAGCGTTATGATGTAAATTCACTTTTACGCCGAAGATAACCGTTACTCAGGAACTTTCATTTACTTTTGTGTTTGATGGACTGCTTGCGACTGAATTTATTTGTCCGTAATGTCAATTTATGCTTACAAAGTATCCTTTAGAACTGTTTTCCTGGTTTGTTTCGGACAACAATATACAATACTTTCAAAATTAGCTTTAGAATAGGACTGGATCCTATGGACCACTGCCATTTAGGTAGTGAAATCATCGAAACAAACATTTCTATAACGTGGTAAATCGCAACTGAACAGGTGAATATCCACTCTGACTATGAATATAATTCGTACGAAAACCAGTCATTATATCGATACATTTCAAATTTGTTGGTGTATCTACGGATCAAAACGTTATTGTATACGTATGAATAGGTAATCAAGCAAAACAGACCATTATAGTCTGCCTCAGAATATGGGCTTAGTCGCACATATGAAGGATGTTCCTAAAGCAGTTATTAGCGTGAATAATACCTATTAGTGTGGAGTGCTTGTTTGATAATCAACTAGCTCACGGCGATATTATCGAACAATTTGGTATGAACCAAATTTGGAACATTCCTGTTTGTAGGTAAATGTTTACTTTGTTATTTAACTTTTGTCTAAAGATAATCATAATTACGGAAATCGGGATTCATTAAGTTTGTGAATATGCCACGTGTCTATAAACTACGGAGAGTATTTATCAAACAATATTTATTTGAAACATTAGTAGTGCAATTCTCCACCACTATCGACAACCGGCCAGCTGTCAATAAATTTTGTATGAAAGTCTGATCAGCACCTCTAGCCATCGTCGTAGGAACTATTTTAGCAATACATTTTAAGTTAAGCTCTCGATGCTCGATAAGTAGTGAAGAATCGCGCTATTCGAAGTATTAAAAAGAAATCTATAGTTCTTTAAATCTATATCTATACTTATAATAAATCTGTAGAGAGGTCAATTCTGTACATTGAATATATTTAAAAAAAAACCAATGGGGGATGTTTAGTAACGGATACTGATACCGAATCTGCAATTTATAATTTTCTTTTCTGTCTGTCTGTCTGTCTGTCTGTCTGTCCTCCGTCTGTATGTGTCGCTATCACGTAAAAACTACCAGATAGAATGCACTGAAATTTGGTATATGCATAGAATAAGTAGTGGAGCAACTTTTAGGATACTGTTTATTGCATAAAATTTTATAAATTTTTAGAAAATTGAAAAAAAATTGTAGAAATCGTTTTGAACCTGCGTTTCCCTATGGAGACCATAGATGGCGTAGCAATCCATTTAACAACATTCGCATAGTGAACGCGGCGCCGGCCGTATCGATACCTGTTGTCGCACCAACCAATAGATGGCGTTATAGTCTGCGACAAAGCATGTTTTTCCTTATTAATTTATTTTGATGGCCTAATTGTAAAAAAAATACCTTTGAAACAGGCTATACATTTATAAGATTTTCAAACATAAATGTATGATATATTACACAAAAATGTTGGTTTACGTGGTTCCGGTGCGGTCGGGATATCCTAGATGGCAAACCGAGTAATTTCGTTTGTTGTCGTTGTTCGCCGCAACTAACAGATGGCGTTGTAGTTCGTAACACATAACCAAATTAATTCGTTGCAATAAGGAAATAAATTGGATGGCTATGAAACAGACTATGTGGTAAGTTTTAAAAAATAAACAACGGATGATATATAAAAAATAATTACGGGTTACGCGGTTTCGGACGTATCATCGCAAGTATACCTAGGTACATTATAACGCGTGTGAAGAGCTCTGGCGCAGATATAATAATATTCTGAATCCAGACGCGTAAGCAATGGTCAGTCTAATTTTACAATTTTACGCTGTAAACTGGTACGGATACAGACAAGAGCGGAAAAGAAGGTGACCACAGGAAATCAGGCCTGTCTGAGCCTGTGTCACATTGTGTGCTCTTCGGGGCCCTTTCGTAAATAACCATTAGATGACAAAAGAGTTGTTAGCATTTTTATGTGTAGGTGTATGGAGTGCTTCGCAATTCGCGTGCTCAAACGAATAAGCAACAGTACGAAATTCACGCGAGCAGAGCCGCACGGGTCAGCTAGTAGTACATAAAACCGTATGTTATACATATGTACTTGCAATATACTTCAACCCAAGCGAAGGTAGGGTGAGTTGCTAGTTGTATAACACTCAGGGTTCACATTATTATGTGCACGTGTCGTAAACATGCTGTTACAGGTCGTATAGCATGCAATTCTGAAGCTAATGTCAGAATGGCTACGTATAGTGTGGAGTCGCGAAGGAAATTTAACCTGAAATCTCCTTGACATTTCGTTTACCATAAGACTTTACATTTATATGCAGTATGAAACAGACAATGTATTATATCCCACTTAAGTCACAAAATTGATTTGAGTTTTGAGCTAAAAAGTCCTGATACTAAAATTATTGTTACTCTATAGAAACGTGTTTTGTTCTAGTGAGACCTCACTAATGTAGGAAAAAACGACAACAATACCGTAAAGTTTTAAAATAATTTCTTAATAATTGTTGGTGAGATTGACTATTTGCTAATTCTTCTTCCTTTTCATACAAAATTTGATCAATTGTTATCGTTACAATAGCGACGGTTAACATAATGTCTACCTAATATCAGAAATATGGCAATATTGTTTCTATAGTGTTATATAAGTAAGGTAATCCAATAATATTGAAAGTATGCCGTAGTATCTCTTTGTATATTTAGCTTTGAAACTATACAAAACAACTTAAGTTTGGATGAACAGTATTCCACAACGAAAGAGTGTTTTTGTCCTAGAATAAAGCGAAGTCTCGGGGGAATCGGATATCTGAAATTCTGAAACAAACCTACTTTCTCAAGAGTATTGTGTAGTAAGAAAGCTAGTTTAAATTAAAGTAGTTCAATTCAAAATAATCAGATTTCCTTCATCATCTTTTGCAATAGCGGCTACTGATAAGTTTCAGTCTGTTCCATTGTCTCGGAAATCGCAATCAGATTTCATTAGTTGGATATTTTATAGGTCCAGTCAATTAGTCAGGCTTTTGAAGTATTTTTGATTTCACGATTCGCGCATCTATATGTATTTTAAATGCAATCAAACATTGGTAAATGCATCCAAAAATACCGACTTTCGTATTTCACGTTGTTTGCCGAGCAGATATTTCAAATAACATAAATGAAAACCAAAAAATACTGGCATATGTGAATGTCATTTGTAGAAATTGAAGCCAGTGCGTGCAAAATTCGTCGTAATCCAATAATCCGTAGTAAAAACTAACGAACGAGCAAAAAATTTGTTGGGAAATTTTATAAAACCCTGAGCACGTAACGTTGGGCATATTTTGCTGCAGTAGGTAGCTTTCTGTATGGTATGTGTGTGACGTCATTCCGCCCTAAGGCTGTAAAGCGAGTGCTCTTGCACGGTCTTGTTTGAAAACTTGATTTCGTTGTAAAGTACGGAAGTAATCCTATTCCAGTACTTTACAGCGGAATCAACTTTTGAATGTGTTTTAAAAAATGGAATTGCTTTTTTGCTGGGTCACAAGCTCGCCGTACATTAATTTGTTGTGGTTGCTTTTCCACCAGAGATGTGTGCAGTGTGAGGTTGAAAGTATTGCGCAAGAAAACGTTGCCTGAAATTGTCAGTGTAATTTAAATTGAAAATACTCACTTCTTTAAACGCGTGGAGGTAAAAATAATTCTCTGAAATAGTCTTGAAAATAAATAGTACTTTCTTTTTAAACTTAGTCTTACTATTTAGTTATTAAACAAAAATTATCTCACGTATATACGTCGTGTAAGCTTTGTTTAGCTATATAGTGCTTTATATTTTTCACAAATTTATTTATTTTTGAAATTTAGCACTTTCGAATTTGATTAAAAGCGGCGAGACACTGTAAAACTGTTCAGAGTTTATTAAGAAGGTAATAAATTAAAAGTCAAAACATAACAGCCTAATCTGTCCTTACCTAATAATTTCACAAGAGAGAAACAGAATAACTAACTAACTAACTACCACGCACTACATTTTTAATCAAACGTAGGAAAACCATAACCCCTTCTCAACTTCCGCAAGCAAATATCTTGCTCGAATAGAATAATATACAAGTAAATACATACAAAAACATCAGACAATGTTGCAATGCGTCTATTTCGTCTGCAGTATCAACAAGAGCTCAGAATCTACATGAAATAGTATTATGCGATCAACTACACCAGCGTTTTCCGTTTGCGCTTTTTTATATATGCGTACAAAAATGTCGGGTGTTCAATGTTTGGGCACAAGGTTACTACGGGTTACTATGTTCTTCTGTGATTGCAAAATTTGCGAATGGTTTTATGCCGAGTCTTTGTACAAATATTTATGCTAGCCAGTGATTTATAATACATATAATAAAATAATTTCTTAAAAACTTCGTAAGTAAATTAATGAAATAGCTTGAGAGAGAATACATCCTAATCACTAATATAAAGTTTTTGTATTAATGATTGAAAATCTTTTAATGTCCTGAAAATTACAACCAATCCATTTTTAGAAAATCTTTGAAATATCGAAACAATAAAATGAAGTTAAATTAAATTAAAAAATATGCTAGTAGGTAGGTAGTAGGTACTGTAACTGCACAGTTTAAACTTCAAAATAATCTACGATCTATAACGAGTCATTATTACAACTATTCGTGAATAAAAAAGCGCAAACGATATAAACAACGCTAGTGTCTCGTTTCGTGTTTCAAAGCGACAAATCACGGCCCGCATTGACGCACTCTCGTATCAATCAAACTTATCTCTTAGCTCTTACATTTGTTTCCATCTACTTATCAAAGAGTTTTGTCCTTTATTTCTGAGTTTTAGACAAAGGTCAAGGTTAAGGTCACTTTAGCAGAAACCTTATCGAGTATTATTTTGTGGATGAAATGAAAATATTTACCGAACAAGATTAACGCAATCTAAGAAATTGTTTGAGTGCGTAAGTTTAACGTATACTTTTTCTATTGTGTCTCAACAATAGAGAAAGTTAGATAAACGAAAATGCTTTTGAATTAAATATTTTTGGCACAATTTGCAAGATTAATGGAACAGTTTATGTACCGAACTTTTAAAACAGAGTAATAAAAACAATTTAGTTAACAATAATAACACTATTCCTTTCATACAATAATAATCAGTGTTCATTAAACACATATTTTTTAAACAAATTTATTGGCAAGGCCTTTAGTCAACAAAGGGCTATGTCGGCCTCATAGGGAAATTCATTAAACACATTATAAAGAATAAATGTCTCTCAGATAACTTAAAGTTTTGTTATTTCTTTTCAACAAAAGTTGACATATAAATTGGACAACACAAAATCGAAGCAATACGCCAACAGCCACAATAAAATCTGCCAAGAAACTGTATGATAAGTACAGACGTACGGCAAACACGAGATTGGAATAAGAATTACACATTACAATTCGTATATCGAGCGAATGAAGTTAAACGTACACTCAAGGACACAAAAAATTGTAAACTCACATTTTCAAACAATTATTCGGATTAAAACTGGAAAATTTTGTGTGCTATTCTTCCTACTGACCTATTTAAGATTAGTTTAATAGCAATATTATTAAATATGTCAATTAGTTTGCTATTTCCACTTAGACACATATGTACATTACTATTCACTAAAGACTAATTTAATGTGTGTCGTTCATCAAAATAATACGTTTCAATATGTGAGTGGATACTTCTTTGTACCCACGAATGTACGTTATGTAAATATGTCGCGATAACTGGAGCCTCGCGGATTTTATTACAAGAGTTTTCCCTCGTAACCAATGTAAATTTTAAACGTACAAGATCCGTTTCGGATTTAAAGTGTTTTACTCTACGGAACTAAGTTAAAAATGTCTGCAACCTAACGGCACTGTAGTCGGGGTTTTTTGAACTGAAAAATGGTGGTAGTTTTGTGAATGTAGATTTATACGCCCTGAAACTGGCACCCATGATGTAGGAAAGCCAGTGCTAGGCATTAAAAATAGGTTGAATAAAACTACTGCGTTGAGAATATTTTACGCAGAGCCCTAGTTTTTCTGCAGTCCCGGTTTTTTAAACTATTCCATCAATTGGAATAGGCCTCTCAAAATGGATAACCGACTGGTGAAATTCGTTGCAAGAATTTGAATCAATTCTATTCAACCATATATCTATCAGGATATTTTAAATTTTCACGTTGCCAGGCGTTATTTGATTTATACTGGTATAACGCGAGCGTACATTTGACTATACGTCTGTGCTTACAAGATGATTCCAGTCAGTGTCAGCTTGCCTAAACGTGAATAAGCCAACCTATATAATTAAAAGTAAAACGTCGACTGAATATTCTCACTTAGGTGTCCATTTTGACTTCCACGAAAGTATCTAAATAGTTCTTGAGAGGTAATTAGTTGGTCGTTCAATCATTAATGTTCGGAGTTAGAGAGCACTAACTTAGCTAATAAATCTTTTTTGAAACACTTTGACAAGATGAGACGAACCAAGTCCAAAGTTTGAAGACGTCAGGGCTAGTTTTTTCTTTGCACTGAAAACGATAGATGTTAAGTAATTAACTCATTAACCTTTAAGTGGCTTTTAGTTAGTAATAAAACTCAGGATTAGTCGCCTTAAGTTAATCGTAATTACTTTGATAAAAATACTAAGATTTTTTTACTAATTCAAGCTCCTTTTGTCTCCAAAGTTACCAAACGAAAGCAAATAATAACGAAAAAGGTCTATAGAAAACATTAATTATATTGATCAAATAAGTAAAAGCACAAACATGATATACCTATAAATTCAAGCCATGTTGTTATTCCGAATAGCAATTTAAAAACACCATCGCAGCAATACCGCATCTCTTAATCCAAAATAAGAGAAGGCTGTCTGTTTCAAAGATGCGGCCGCAAAAATTCAATTTCAATTTTATCACTGCCTCATAATATAGAACCGACGTTCCTCAAATGGATGTTATGTTTCTGTTCAACCGGAAAATGGGAAGTCAAAAGAAAATTTCGCTTTATTTCTACACTCATTTTCATCTGCACGGGCTAAGTTTAAGCCCCGCTTTGACACCACTCAAAGAAACGTGTAGCGGTATTTTAGGTTAAGGACAGAGCTCAGATACTCTAGTGTTTTAAGCTCGTAAGACTACTAACAAAAGCTGTTTGGTTTCCCTACAAATTTTGTGAACCTGGTTTAGAAAGCAAGATGTCTATCAGCAGTTCGTAAGTAATTTACTAAATCTATAATACCCGTAAAAACTCCGTAGCAAGTTTTCATAGCGAATGTTCCCAATAAATTCGAAGTTTATAATAGCTTCACAACAATTTTCTAAACAATCGTCTGTTTTTCCTACTCACTCTATTGCATGAAGCAAATCACATTGTTCCAGTATTAATCAAAACTTTCGAACGCACGGCAAAAGCAAATTAAACAGAATTCAAACCTCCGCATTAAAATCCGTTTCCGTTCAGTTGAATAATATAAATTTAACAAACCACCATTATCATATTCAAACACCTAGTTCACGTTATATAATTTGGGCATGCAAATATGTGTTTTAACATTTTAATGAAATTTTGATATCTGTCGCATCCCTCGGGATAGGCTCATTATTGATGCGAATACGTGATGTTTGACTGCCTCTAAATCAGGAGCGAAAATTGAAATAATGTATGAAGGGTCTGCTCTGTTATTAAATATTAATTCCGACTCTTTTGACTTCGAAATAGGAATGAAAATGAGTTTTGATGTAGGCACATGAGTCTAGAACATTGACCTTGAAATATATTTTTTATTTACATAAGATATTCCCAAAGGATAAGCACGGGAGTATCAAACACGCCTACGCGTTGCCAGGTATGTTTTATTCTCTTATTTAACAGACAAGCTGATTAAAAATATAACACGAGACTAATATTGTGCAATGTAATTAACTACATATGTCTGTTACGCTTTCATAAACCGAAATATATAATACTTAACAGAGATTCAGAATTCATTCCAAGAAATATCTAAGTTACTGTTTAACAAAATAAAGTCTATATTGGCGCAGCTGTAGGCAAAAGCAACAATAATAATCAATATTAAAATTGTACACATTCAAAACTGCTATATGAAAACTTATAGATTCGAACCCACTAAACCCATGCCAACCACCATTGCACCACATGCCATAAATTCTCATTTAGCAAAGTCCAATTAGTTAAACTTATAGGGATCCGTGGCAGCAACATCAGGTACCAATGTTTGGCAGCACTCCAAGAAACATGATCTTCGTATCGGAAACTGCAACAAAATTGAAGGAGAGAAGGATAGTACTAATACGAAGACAATTTTGTACTCTATTTTACGACGGCAGCGTAAGTCGAAATCGGACTTTTATCTTTCGAAAGAATCACTTAGTAATTTTAAGGGGTAAATACGCAATGAAAATTAACTATTAGTTTGAGAAATCATAAAAATGAATACGTATCTAGTTTGTACGTCGCCATTTTCAAATTTTTTATAATAGTTCGCAGTATGCATTAGCAATTTGCCGTTGCAGCGTGATTATGATCTTTCATATTTTAATTTTAATTAATCTGCCTGCCCCTATGGAAAAAGCGTGGTTTTATGTAAATGTTATTTTATGTCATTGTATATATTTAAAATGAATTTGTAAAGCGATAAGATTCAGATCAAGATATGAATATAAAAATATGAATGTTTCGTGTAACGTTTACTTCGTCTTACCAAATCGAAGAGATACAAACATCAAAGGGTTCCAAATGCCTTGCCTACGTTGTACAGTGAAGGAAGAGATGCTCTGCTTTGTATGGCCTGAATATTCCGAGAACCGCACGTCTTCTAGGTAGACTTATGACAAGCCGATTTAAATTATTAATTCTGGTTACTTAATTCTATGCTGTACTTGTACCAGATACAGATATTCTCAGAAAAAGTGTTGCTACGGGGAAAATTGTTATGCTACCGTGATCTTCCTTTTACAGATAAAAGAATAAATTCACTAAGTTGTCAAAATGTAGGTTCGGTTCTGACTTGTTATTCAAATAAAAATAGTAGCTGTGAGTTTTGCAATTTTTTTTCAAAATGGGTTAAGTCATTTAGCTATGATTTTTTTATTACGTATACAAAATATTAAATAACTCAAAACCTTTTACGAGGTACCCTATGTTTAAAATAGTATATCGAATATGTATACCACAGATGAAATAAGACTGATATTTTTACTCGATGACCGTAAAACTTTCAAGCACTATAAAACAATCCATTTAAACTAATTATGTGTATTATTTGTTCCATTACCGCCATTTATTCACATATAATGCATGTTTGGCGCAGTGGTTAACGCGGTCACCCTGCCGCATTAACCGTAGCGCCGCGTGTAGTGCCTTCAAATCCACAAAATAAATATTTATGAGCAAGATTATCTGCTTTCCTGTTTCGAAATTTATCTTTTTATGTATGTTTATAGAAGTGTAGCATGTTTATCTGTTGTCTGGTTACTACAGTACAAGCTCTGCGTAGTTAATCATATGACCGTGTGTGAGTACTGTGAGTAGTCCAACGTGTATTATTAATATTTGTTTACAAATTTCGTTCCACAATCTCAGCGGGTCTATTATTCAAGGGAACGTTTTACAAAACAAAGCGTTGATCCGTTAAGTTAACCCTTTGCAACGGTGGGGCCGTACGTATGATAGAAATTGCCCATTCGGGCATTCGTACGGTAAAATTCATAGTGTATTCTGTATTCATCCAGTCTTGTGTTTACATGTTTATGCAGTGGGCTTTTCGGGGATTAAAGAGGGAGCAACGGTCCGTACCCACGTTTGGTTAAAGCAATAAATAGTGGTATTGTTACTTATACATTAATGTAGTATTATGTCCAAACTACTATGATAACGTAAAAAATGACTAAGTAAATCTGTTATTCTGTTATATTGTTTGAACAGTTAAACGACCAATACGATCTAAAAAAGCATGGACTTAAATTTTATTTCTAAACGTCGACGTGGATTGTTAACATAATGGCTACATAATAAAAACTAAAAAGACAAAATTTTCAGTTCAAATTCGCCAAAAGAGGATTTATTTTCTTCAACCAATAAAATATTCGATACTAGTTCTTGGATATGTCAATAGTAAACTTCGCCCACACTGTTTTTCTTAAGAAAACCTCTTTAAGTATTAAACCTAATACCTAATGCAGAAACTTCTTTATTTATAAGTATTTCGTACATAGCTATTAACTATTCAACAGTCCTTGAATTTTCCAATACTTTGGGCTTGCTAAGATAAATGTTTTTATGTTACCAAACTTAAAGCTGCTGTGGGGAATTCACACTATATTAAAAAAGTAGCTCTTTTCATTTGAATGTTCCTTATTAAATAAATGTCTAAGATGATTTGTATAATATTATAGAGTGTCAAGAGTGAGATATCTAGTACATGGGAAAGAGTGAGGCTAGTTCTAAGTAATAAAAATAGGCGAAAGGCATAATTTTGATCTAACAAAACATGGAAATAACGCACCAACACTGCATTTAAGAGAACTCGCGATAGACGGATACTTGAACACTAAACAGAGATTGGAGACGTCGTAATGGGCATACACAAACTCATGTGCATAGTTATTTAATACATTGCCAAAGAAGCAATTGTCCTTAAAACAATTAAGAATATTTGTATTAGGTCGGGGAAATAGTCTTTTCACATTATAGTATGTATGAACTTGTAATAAAATCTCTTTGGCTACAAGAATCACAAATGAGTGCACGGTTCATTAGGTTTCTTTCAGTGAGCTCATGAGGTACCCAAAATCGAGCTTTTTGTGGAGAGAAAAGATTTTATTACAAGTTTATACCATACTATAATGCGAAAAAACATTTTCCCTGACCTAATATTATTTATCGCATAACACAATATGCTCCTACTCTAAAAAAAAATACTACCTAAAAAGAAATAAGAATTTTCGCTGTTACCACTATTTATGTGTCCACAAATTACGCCAAGAAAACTAGCTAAGATGTACAGTAAAAGTTTTTTTGTTGCTGATGACTAGGATTAAAGTTACAGATGTGAGTAATGTTCTCAGTATTTAATTTTTATCTTTACCGAAGGAAAAAGCATTGTACACGAAGTTGCCATGTTGTAAACGGAAAAGTTTTATGAGCTATTTGTAAAAGTTACTAGAGTAACTACAACATTTAGTGGTTTAGTCGTATTTTTTGATACCATATTATTCACATCTTTTAAAATCTAAGAAAAACTGGTGGGTATAGATAGCTTACTTATAGTTATTTTTCTACATGCAGTGTAATGTAAATGTATGTATGTCAAGCACTGCATTATGAAAAAAAAACAGTATTAAAATCGTTGGTAATCAATGAGAAATTACATTAAATGGGAATATTAGTAAATAATTTTTTTTTTTTATTTTACTTTACAACTAATTTCATATGAAATTCATTGTAAATAGAGACATGAAATTTTCGACCCTAACACACTCTAGAAACTTAAATTTACTTTTCAGTTGAATTTCAGTTTAACAGTTACTGTTGTGTTATTTCAACAATGATTTGACCAAACCTTCATAAATTGGTCTAAGTTTCACATTACAAGTATTCTTCAACAATTTTTAAAGTACATTTTTATTGTGTCTCGCGACATAAATTCTCTAAATCCGTGTTGACATGACTCTCGCCCGTACTGTTACCGATCTAGCACACGTCCGCAATACAATAATGTAATGACAAAGCAATTCCATAACAGCGTAGGAAATTGCATTAGTTTCTCTTTGTTATATAACATGTTATATTTTGCTATGTAACAGCTGTGACATTGTTGCACTTAGCCGAATTGCGTTCCTGCTATGTAATTTTGGTTATCAAATTATGTTTGTTCTAATATTCGGATGTGTCTCGCGGTTGTGTTCTACGGTTAAATTATTATGATGACAAATCGTGACTGACGCAATGGCGAAATACCGAGTAGCGTTTCACTAAAAGGAATAAGCTATACTGACAAATATTTTGTTTAATTAAGGCGAATCGTTTATGCTGAGTATTGACAATCAATTTTCAGCGCGATGTTTAATTTGCTGTCTCTGTCTTTGGCAAATGTTGCAGAGACTGGAAAAAATGCTTAAAACTGAAACGGTTTTCTCGTATAGCTTTCTCGTATCTAATAAAAAAACTACGTAGTCGATCGCGCCTAAAACTGTGTAATCATAAATCTGTATTAGAATATCGAAAGACCCATCATACTATAATATCAACACTATTTTATTTGGTTTTCGAAACATATATTTCATAGTCCCTAAGCTCTAACTGTGAACTAGTTAAACTACATCCCTAGAGACGAGTGTCCGAGTTAATGCAGAATAAGTTCTACTCACCTGTCAAAACAAACAAAAAGTGGAACATAGAACGCTACAGTTTTTATTTTGTCGTATTGTGGTCAAGCTAGTGTCAAAGTTGTTAAAGTCACTCTTAGGCTTTTGACGTGGCTTAACTGATAAAACATTACCTCGATACTCTACAATTATCGACTACCGACACCGGCTACCTATCGACATTTTGACATTTAGAATGTACTGCCAAAAAAGTTTCTACGACGCCCGTCAGAGGCGCTGATCAGATTTTCATACAAAATTTCTCGATGACGGGTCGGTTGTCGGTAGTGGATAGTAATAGAGAATTGAGCTACTGGAAGCAACTTTTAAAGTGTCTTTTGATACACGGTGTAGGTAAGCTTAAATATGCGATCGTCCATCTTTAAAATGTCCACGCGATAAATTGCTTAACCCCCTGATCTTCTACTGACCAGTGATTGGCAGCAACTAAGTATGACCACTACAGTGAAACAAGGTTCGCGATTAAATATTATGTAGCAAAAAAACAGTAGGCTACATTCGTAGCTCTACTTCGTGTGAAAGTCAATCAATCACACTCATTAAACATGTAGCAATTTTCAAGTCAGAGTATTAGCTCTAAAACAATTAGAGTTGTTATAGGTCTTGTATAGGACTGTACCTCGATTCCCTACAACTATCGACTACCGACAACCGGCTAGCTATTGACATTTTGTCAGAGGTCAGAGGCGCTGATCAGATTTTCATACAAAATTTCTCGATGACAGGTCGTTATCGGTAGTCGATAGTAATAGAGAATTGAGCTACTGATTATAAACTTTTAAAAACATTAGCGCGATTCTACAGTTGATAGAATCGAGTATCGAGAGTTTGATATCTAAAATGTACTGCTAGATTAGTTCCTACGGCCCCCGCTAGAGGCGCTGATTAGATTCTCATACAAAACTTGACGATAGCCGTTAGCTGTTAGCTAGTGTTACAAAATTGCATAAGAGTGCAGTCAGTTTAAACAAGTAGCAACAGAGAGACATTTAAACTTACTTAAAATTATTATTGCAGCAAAATATGAAAGAGGTGCTGACCAGTTTTTCCCTCGGCTATCAATACAAAAAAAAAAAATTCACCCCTTTGTTTTCTATTAGACATGATGTTATTACGTCATGACGTTACATGACGTAGTTATTTTTCATAATAAGCTTCATAAATAAAATATTAAACTAATAGACCGTAGCTGATTTCTAAGATAATTATTACCTATTTATGATACTAATTTAGCCTCAGGCTATAAACCAGAACACGTACTAATTAGTAGCACACAGTATTTATTACAAAGTTTTTGTATCTATCATTTTCTTATAACATATTTACTACACAAAAAGGTCGAGTATAAAAGTTTGTTACACTATCCTAATTAGCTTCTATTACTAGGGTATTTGATAAAAGTAATATTTATCGAAGACTTTTTTAATACAACTTTTAGCCCCGGCTTCGCCACTCTTGAATAAGTGTCAGTTAGCTTGTCACGTAGAATTTTGACTGTTCTATTGTGCTATTTTATATATTACTAGCTGACCCGCGGAACTTCGCTTGCGTCACAGAAGAGAGAATGGTTCAAAATTTTCCCCGTTTTTGTAACATTTTTTACTGCAACTCTGCTCCTATTGGTCTTAGCGTCATGATATATAGCCTATAGCCTTCCTCGATGAATATCTAACACTGAAAGAATTTTTCAAATCGGACAAGAAGTTCCTGAGATTAGCGCGTTCAAACAAACAAACAAACAATCAAACAAACAAACTCTTCAGCTTTATTATATTAGTATAGATATTGTATGCACCTATTATTTTTTTTGTCTCTGCATCACCCTAACGCGGACTAGGAGAGAATGCCTTAGGTATTAAGAACCGCCTTGTCCATTCTTTGTGCTATGAAGTTTTTAAAAACGAAAAAAACTAAATGTAATAAAAGTATCCAAATATACAGCTTCAATTATGATGGAAATTAAAAATAGTTATTAAAAATATGTTTAACGATGCAACTAATCTGATAAGCCAAATAGTGAGCCAAAGTGCAGCGAAACAACCATTTAATTCGGAAAATTGAAATTAATTAAGTAAATATTTTAATTGAGTATGCAGCATTAAAACTGGTTAAAAGCATTCGTATTGTGTTTGTGTTGTCACCGCTTTCCAGTTTTCAATCAGAAATTAATAAAAATAGCTCATGACCGAGCGCTCATACTTTTAATGTGATAAATTCTGACGATATTACTTTAACAATGTGAACTATGCGACGCTTAAATGGGTGGAATAATGACACAACAACTTTACTGAACGAACAATTATAGTATTACGTAACACATTTACTGGGTAGGTACCGTATTAAAACAGAAAAACCGAACGCCTTCATTTCCCAAAGTAATTATACCGGTTAATACGGCCAGCAATTATAATACTTTTCGGAGCTCACGAAATTAAGTTGGAAATAAAAAAAACATTGGAAGAAACTTTTGAATAACGAACACAACACGGTTAACGTCAGAACTACATCCAATTAGTGACGTCTGAAGCTATTAAATGGATTCAGCACAAGTTTGGAACTTTCTGGAAAATAATAGACTGACTGTTAACTGACAACTTTATTGGTTAACTAGCTTTTAAGCCAGCCAATGTTTTTGAACCGTTTGTGGCTCTGCTGTCATATTGTCAAATAAAATTACTGCGGTGACTGTAATTTGGGAGTGTTTGTTGTAGGTATATTTTGTACGCAAATTTTACGCGATTACTGTACGGATGGCTTCATTCTACTTTAAAAATATAGGTATATTAAATTTTTATGTGGCCGTTTGTTCATTACCTTTAACACGTTTGGATGCAAACAATCTATTAATATTGAAATTTCACTAAAGTGTGGTAGTGTAAATGTTTTTTCATTTTAAATAAATGCAGACTACTTTTATAAAATGGTTTGAACAAAAATATTCTGAAATGGTAAAAGCCCGTTTGGGAAATGAAAGAAAAACAAAAGCGGATGTTGCTTCCTTACTATGAGCAATAAAGGTTGACAAAGGAAAACGGGTTGTTTTAACTTATTTTATCGTCCCTAGCTTGTTATTATGACAGGCAACGTTGAAGGCATCTAATAAGTAATTCGAGTTTCTTTATAAATCTTTTTTAACTTCATTATCTAGTAAGTAATCCCAAAAGACGGGAGCTAATTAACTCGCTGGACAAGTTGATTAATAGGCACTGGCAAAAAGCTAAAAAGAAATGAGTCAATTGCCTCTTGTCTCCATAAATAGTACCCAAATTATAATGAAAGCTTTGAGAACGCCTTTTAGTTAACAAAATGCCAACACGAAATTGATTGCAACGATGTTTCCCAAAAAGCCAAATGCAACTACGACCATTTTAATGCAACTCGAAATTAGGTCCAGCCTCATTGCGAAACACACAACACAAGCAAAATAATTAACAACTGCGAGCTCCAAATGATCCATACAAAAACGAACTTTTGGACAAAATTGTTTCACAGCGTAGCGGGACCCCAGTTACATTCATTCGTGGATAAAAAGGCAAAAATTCTTTGGAAACGGCAACCGAAAGCTGAGTTCAATTTGTTTTGTGCCCCAAAAACCTTGTTTTGTGGCGTACAGCCCATTCTTTTTTGAGTCCAATCAAGATTTGAGAAAATACTGTGGCCATTGAAGGCGTCGAGAATTTGTTGATTGATTTGGGTCTTGGACAAAAAGGAAATGTTTTTACTGTGGGTCGCCACTCAGTCAGGGGAATAGGAATGTTATGTGTTTTAAAAGATAGACCGTGATAAAAATGTGGTTTATGGAATAAAGCTCGGCAAAAAAATTAAAGTAACCTTGCATTTTTTTGTAAAACTTAAGAACGGCTTGACACCTCTTTGATATTTCATAATATCACACAATCCGTAGCGCTATTCTCTATCGATAACCAGCAAACTATCGAGTACATTTGTATGAAACATTTTTGCTGTACATTTTAAATGTTTAACTCCATAATGCCGACTACACAGAATCACGCTACTAACGTTGAACTACCACTCATTTGGGGCACGTAAAAAAAAACCTACGCATTAATGATAAAGCATGATTCATGGTTTTCATGACGTAAAACGATCATGAAAGCCATAAATCAATGAACACACAAGACATAATGACATTGCATGTAAAAATGAAGTCTTTTATTCATACGATTCATGCACAATTTTACTACCGTCAACGGCCTCCATAAATGCGAATACGCTCCATTATCTCAAAAATAAATGTCCGCAAACACAAAGCACTGTATTATGTATTGTCGTTCTTAATGTCAACATATTTTACTTGAGAAATTTAAAATTCAAATCGTATTACAGCCACTGATCTGAGAAAAGTCTGCTAAGTTATGCAACCTTTGGCGCGAGATGTCTTTACATGGAATTAATTCTATGTGAAGTGAGGAAGTCTACGTCGTAACTCTATTTATATAGCTCACCGGCATGTAGAACTGATTGGCGTAAACGATTAAAGTACTAAGAAGTGAATCATAAGCTAAATACTTAACCTGACCACGGTTCATTTTACCCGATCTGTTTCATGTTTTCATTTACTTAAATCAATAGGAGTGCTCTATACTTAACACCACTGAATAGATTGTGTACCTACATTATTAGTAGTTACAAATTTTGATTCTTTAGCGTCCTGATAAAATGTATTTTGTTCATAAATTCAACATCTTTTCCCATTTTTCACCATAATCATTTGAATAAAACATTCGCAACAGACGCGTCTTAATCTCCATACATGTTACTTAAACTCAGAACATTTCTCGCGAGGATAAGACATTGTTTAAACCTCTTTTCCATAATCGAATGAGCTAAAGGCGCTAACGGATTGAAGGGAAGCGAGCTCGTATTCTTGAATAGCTCGTTGCGTCACGAATTTTATGATATTTCGTTCTCGATTGAAAATGTAGGGTATGTTCCGATAGAATATGTAATAGCACCCCCGAGAACGTTATGTAGTGTATCGTATAATATTCAGAATATATTTGTTAGATTGGAACGCTTGAGCACAAAGGGTACCGTATTCGAACCATCGGGCTAGAGTTTGTACAGTTCGTGGTTTTGGAGTATTCTAGACATTTATCGCAAAAATTGTTATGGATAAGCTGAGATCATAGTCGAAATTCTGTGAAAATTTTGATATTAATTAAGGGACTGATAAACTATTCCGATAATTTACCATTGAAATTACGAATGATGACAAAATAATAACAGAACATTAAAATTAGCAAAATCGTTAAACAAAGATTACACGAATATAATTCAGCATGCTACAGACATAATAGTTCGTCATACTGAACCAGCTAGCACAAAAATTTCCCATTACCTTTCCCAAACTATTAACTATAGGTCTGCTATCGCATTCAAGTCTATTCGGTCCAAGGACATAATGGACAAAAAAAGTACAACATTTATAACACAGGTAAGTGTAAAATTGCTTAACAAAATCGACTTCAACATTCATAGCACGTGTAGAGTCAAAAATATGCTTTCAAATATTTTGTGAAAACATTTTCATTGTTAACTGCGCTGCATTTGAAAAAGGAAATAATTTTACGGACGGCTAAAAACGTTGACCTTATTTTAAGCTTTAAAAATATACGTAACTAGCCGCGAGGTAGCTAAATATAACCTTTAAAAAGTGGTCAGCTCTCAGATTGCGAGTGTTTAAAATGTAGCCAGCTCAATTCCCGCGCTGGATACAAATTCTTTTATAATTACGCTGGCTTATGACCGAGATTTTAATGGTTTATTAACGCCGTAGATAGAAAGATTTATTTTAGTAGATTTAATTTATGTCTGATTTTTCCAACGTCAGATATTTTATTCACAGAATAACTTTGACGATTTGACAGATATTGAAAATATACGAAAGCAATGTAAAGAAAGACATAATTAGTCTCTGAACAAAGTTAGAAAAATCCGGCCCTTAGTCTTTACCGCTGTAAACTTTGTAATAGGTTAAAAATTTTGCAAAAAAGCAACTCATTCGAAGAGACAATGGGCTACAAAATGAAGATATTGAATAACCAACCAAATATTTAAATATTTTTTCGCTGATATGAGTCCATTCTCATTCATTAAGAGATTAATCATCAACGCGAACTAAGTTATAGGTATATTAACACGTCAAAAACATATTACTTCAGTGAAGTAAACAAACGCGTTTATTTAAAACCCAAGTGTCATCATACCGAGCGTCAGTCGTGTTCACTTCTCCACATAACAAATATTTGTGTGCCCTGCAGATGTTTGTTTCAGCCCGGGTTCAAGTCAAAACGCTTCTACGATCCGCATGGAAAGGCACATGCAAGCAACAAATGTTTGTGTTATGGTATCATTGTAAAATAATATTGTTACAGTATGTCTGTTTGTAGGTATTCAGGTACTCAATGTTTAAAGATGGTTTGAAGGAAATTTAATTTCAGACGAAAGAAAATATACCAAGGGATTTTACCACTAAATCGTTTGAAGATTACAGTTCAACTAGGGGTAGTAAATAGTAGCTTTAGTAGCTTCTCTATTACTTTCGAGTATCGACAACCGGCTAACTGTAGAGAAATGTTATATGAAAATTTGATAGCGGGCACGGTAAGAACTATTTTTACAGTACACTTTAAATATAAAATTCTTAATACTCGATAATACCTAATGTAGAGAATTGCGGTACTAACCAAATATTAGATCGAAATAATTTAACTGGTAGGAACTTATCCATCCATATAAATACATTTTTGTTTAGGAATATTCACATCTTGAAAGTAACTTTTGCAACAAAATTATTTCATATTCACAGATTAAGATCCTAAATACCTATGTAATAACGTTTTATTCGGGTTCTCAAATGACAATAGGTCAATTTTATTTTTAACATTTCGCCAACCGGCTTGTAAGGTGGTGTATGTAATAAAATCCATTTGTTCGCATCAGTTCACATACAATCTGGCGCTTTTTACACCCGAACGCCAGAAGCGCGGAAGGAAATTGTTTTCTGATTGGCGGAGACGCCTTTACGACGATCAGAGAAACATTTGGGATCTTTAGACTAACATTACCGTAGGCTTATGGGAGATAAAATACGTATTAATACCGCCTGTGGTCTCTTCACACTATCGTCAAAACCTTTGTAATGTTATTTTTATTACACAAATTTTACGGGTGGGTTCATGGTTTTTACAAAATGTTATGATTATTTGTAAGTATCCATGGAATATTTTACTTTTACCTTCACAGTACGAAATACCCTCATTCAAAAGCAACTTCTCGAATATAGGTACTTATTAGGTTAACATGTGAGACTAACAACTAATTCATTCATCATTCGTCGTGTGGTTAGTAGTCAACTTAGTGTCACAGTTCTTCGAGCCGCCTAGAGGGCTTTGACATGGCTTAACAACTGTTATCTTATTGATAACAACCGGGATCGACTTTTTACGTGTCCTCCAAAGCATGTAGCTCCTTAATTAGGTACACATGAAACCATATCCACAGAGGCGAATAAAGTTTTTAGTCAAACAAACGAGTTTATATCGGGACTGATAATGTAATGTGTTTATTTATTTTTTATATAAATAAACACAAACCTACATCTTTGCAGAGACAAATATGGTACCTAAAAGGATTTATTTCAACATCCACTAGTCAAAAATATTCAGGCTTCTATTGACTTGATTGAGTGATTGACATATAACCGAGGGAGACAGTAGAGCTCACAAAGCGCGAATGATTCTAAATGTCACAGGCTTTTCGATAACAAGATCTGACTATTTCTAAGGTATTGTCGAGTCGAATCAGGTTTTTATTCAGGCATACGCTAGATTTGAAATGTGTGTATTTACATAAAATTACAAGAGTATGTGTGATATTATTTGTAGAATTTGTGTGTTAGGTTTTTGAAATAAGCAGTAAGTTTCAAATTGTAAATACAAAGAGCAGTGGGCGTAGAGCGTCTAAAACACAATGTGTCAAACTAGAAACACTTTCTATCAATTATTGAATTGACCGTTAACCGCACCGTTAAAATTAGTAAACGCTTTGTAAAATTACAAATATTGGTACGCTGTCGTCGTGACCTAATTTACTTGAATGTAAACTACTATTCTTAGGTAATCCATATAACATCACATTTTCCGTTCTAAAATTTTCTTAGTCAAGTCTACCCTAACGGCCGTCGAAGTCTTCGAAGCATCTTTGTTCTTTTATAAATAAATAAAATGTAGGTACTATATTATCTCCTTCAGTAACTTCAAGTTTGAGTGAACATAATTATACCATGGCTGAATAGTTTAAAGTTTAAAATATGAATATAATCAAACAGTTTCGACGCCGCCGCGAGAAATTCCAAACTTCTTCGTTTTAAATGAAATAGTTTATTCTTAAAATTTTAATATTCAGCGGGTAAATAGCTTTACGGTTTTTGTTTGAAAAGATGAAGTTTATTAGAGAATACCTTTTCAAGAAGTTATTTCATGAAGAAATGATCTGAATCGTTAAAACCTGTTTCTGCAGTTTCAATTCTGCTTCTTATTTTGTTTTAAAACAGTAATATGTTTTTATCTTTAAAAGATAGCTCCGGAAAAGACAGCACGGGAATGAGAAATCTTGCGACGTTAAACGTTTTAAAACTGTTATGTCTGATACCGCGGTCATCTTATTATACACAGCAGTGAGATCGCTGTTTATTTTATATATAATATTTTCTTCAAGCGAGAAAGAAGCCTGGTGGTTAAAACCTTTCACTTTAATCATTTTACCACTATTGAGCCCGGTAAGCGCACGTTAATCAACAATATAACCATCGATTATTATGAACAAACGCTTAGGAACAGCTGGTCTAAATCTACTTTTATTTATACGAATGAAACTTATCTCGGGTCAAAGTTGAAAAATAAATATGCCTTCAAATATTATGTTTCAGAGTGCGGTGTACAGCTCAAAGATATTGCCATATCCGTAAAGATGAAAAGGAAAATATGTATGTTTACATTATTATAAATCTGCAGTTCAGCTCAATTTTTGTACTGTATTTTGTAGAAATATCACTCTGTGCTATACAGTAAGAAGTAGGTGGTGACTGAAAATAGAAAACAATGCTTGTGGGTAAAAGTGAAGAGGATATGTGTAAAGTGTCATTTTATATAGCGGTGCATGACACAGGCGCGTAGTATTACGATTGATGAGTTTGTGTTGCACGTGGAAAAGCTGGTCATATTTACTATAACACTGTATAATATTTGCTATTTTTCTCTCATCGATTAAATATAGCAACAAGCCCTTTGCACACCAACTTATAATGCGTTCACACGGAGTCGTGTCTTACTCTGTCTGATCTGATTTTTAACAGGATCCGGGTCAGAGGCAATTGTATTTCTATGGAAGAGTTCACACCAATATCCGGTTTAAAGATCCTAAAATATGAAAAAGATATACAGAGATAGATAGTGATCGTGCCGAAGATAGGCTACAGTGGAAACAATGGGGGAGGCCTTTACCCAGCAGTGGGATGACACAGGCTTATAACAATAATAAGATCCTAAAACCTAATCTGAAAAATCCGACAGAGTAAGACACGACTCCGTGTGAACGTAGCCTTACATTTAGCAAAGAGCGAAAAGTATATACAATAAACACAGGCAAGGAGTGCGGCTGACGGAACGGAAGGACGGCGTCGTCGTCACGTCTCCGTCTCCGACTCGGCTTGTTGCGATATTTAGACACACAGAATGTAGCTGTATTAATGCGATGTTAAACATTATGTTTGTACTGCAAAAATTAAAAGATTTAATAGAATCTAAAGTTAGCTACTATGAAGAAATGAAATTTAGACACAAAGCAGAATGTTGATTTTCTACTACTATCGATTATTGACAATCATATGAAAACCGATCAGTGCCTCTGGTGGGTGACGATGGAATTTATATTTCAGTCCGTTCTAAATGTTGAATTCTCTATACCCAACAGTCCGGGTTGCAGAAAACCACGCTAGAATGTGTGCCAAGAAGAAGCCTGATGTGTAAGTTCTAAAAATATACGTACTTATTGATTCTGAGGTCAGTTTAAATGCCTACAAAGATAGATCGACAGATGACTCTGCGACCTACTAAAAGTCAAAGAACGACTGAATAAAATTATAACTCATTGAGTAAATCTAGTGCACCCAAAAATAAATATAACTGTTTATGGATTACATTATAAATTGTTAACTTTACAGCACAATATTACTTATTAATTATGTATGTATTTATTTAACGCGTGTTGTCAATTATATTGCTTTATCATGTCCTTTAGGTATGTGGTGACTAAAACATTAATAATCTGAGTGACTAAATGGAGCAAATGACACAAATGTCTCTCTCTCTTCCTGGCTATTCGTCCCATATGGTTGTGGGGTCAGCCTTCCTTACACCTTTCCTCCACTTCGCCCTATCCTTGACGTCGTCTTCCTCAACTTCACATGCCTTCATGTCTCGCCGCAACACTTCTGTCCACGTGGTCTTGGGTCTCCCTCTTGGTCTTTTTCCGGGGACGGACAGCTCCAGTACCTGGTTGCCAACGTAATCAGGTGGTCTCCTTTTTACATGTCCATACCATCTCATCCTGTTTTCTTGCAGTTTATCCGCGATATCCCGTACACCAAGGCTTCATCGCACATACTCGTTGCGGATCTTATCAAGCCTGGTGACGCCGCACATCCATCTGAGCATTTTCATTTCTGCGACTTGGACGGTATGGACATGCCCCTGGGTAATGGCCCAGGTCTCACTGCCATACGTGAGGACTGGTCTTATGATAGTTTTATAAACGAGCCCCTTAAGCTTCACCGGCATCTTCTTGTCGCAGGTTATACCGGTAACTTCCCTCCATTTAAGCCATGCGGCTGCTATCCTGTGCTGTATGTTGTGCTCTAGGTCTCCAGAACTATGCATCATGTTCCCTAAATATTTGTACTGATTACATTTAGTAATTAGTTGACCATCAATGTTGATAGGCTGGTCATCCGACAAGGGGTCATTAAAAGCCATGAACTGGGTTTTTCCGACACTAAGCACCAATCCACCTACCTGCAGTTGTTGCTTCCAAGCAATTAGCGCTTCTTGCAAAAGTGGTCGGCTTTCTACACATATGGCTACATCGTCGGCGTAGATGAAAGACCACGATGCTTTTGCTTGTGCATCTTCTGTAAGCGAATCCAGCAACAGACAAAATAGAAAAGGGCTTAGGACAGAGCCTTGATGAACGCCCTCAGTGACCGGGATAGATTTTGTAGTGCCCACAACCGTCCTCACCAGTGATCGTGCGTCTTTGTACATGTCAGCTATGATGTTGATATACTTTTCGGGGTATTTTTCTTCCTAAGACTCCACCAGATCGTTTGTCTTGGTACCCGATCGAAAGCTTTTTCCATGTCCAAAAACGCAGTATAGAGGGGTCGGTTGTTAGCTCGGTGTTCTTCGGCAATCATACTGAGAGCAAACATGGGATCGGTGGTAGATAAACCTGGTACAAAACCGTAGTGGTTTCGAAATAATGAGCATTCGGATCTTAATCTGTTATCGATGATGCGTTCAAAAAGTTTCATCGTATGGCTCATCAGTTTTATACCGCGATAGTTACTGCACTCATACTTACTACCTTTGCCCTTATATATCGGTACAATAGTGCTTAGCCTCCATGCCTCGGGCATTTTGGACGATGTCATTATGTTGTTAAAAAGGTTAGTAAGTATGTCAATGCCCTTATCGCCGAGGCATTTCCACACCTCGATTGGTATACCATCTGGTCCAACAGCTTTATTATTAGACATCTTCTGGAGTGCCTTCTTGACCTCATTAGGATCTATAAGTGGTACCAGTCCAGTATTCGGTGTTAATTCTGGGAGCTGGGTACTGGTGGCGCTTGTATTTAATAGCTGGTCGTAATATGCCTGCCAGGTAGCAATTATGTCTCTGTCCCTGTATTGAAGTTCACCAGAAGAGTCCTTAATTGCCTTACATTGCATTGGGTCCTTTGAACTCTGAGAGCGTTGTTTTGCCAGTTTGTAAATTTGCTTTTGGCCTTTCTTACTTTCAAGCGTCTTATACGTTTCTCGCTGGGAATGTGCTCGTTCAATAGCAATTATTTTCTTGGTCTCCCTCTTAATTCTTTTATATTCTTCCCTGTCTTCTATGTTTTGAGTGGTCTGCCAGGTCTTGAAGGCAATCTTTTTTCTGTGTAAAGCAGCTTGTACGGTTTCGGACCACCACCAGGTTTCCTTGATGATCTTTTTATTTGCTTTAGTACGGCCCAAGATGTTATTTGCAGCAGTGAATATTGACTTGAGTAATTGGTCCCAGTTGCTGTCTGCATCCAAATTCTCTTTATATTTGAGATCTGCAAGTTGTTGGCAGAATTCTTCCACTTTTCCACCCTTTAAATTCCACCATTTGATGAGCTCAGGGGCACGGACAGATTTCTGTTTGGACTTTTTCTGGTAAGTCATATCCATTACGACTATACGGTGTTGGGTAGTGGCACATTCCCCCGGTATAACCTTACAATTTCTGACGCGTCCAATTCTTGTTCGGTTTAATAGGATATAGTCAATTTGGGAGGCGACATTGCCGCTCTTATATGTGACTAGATGTTCAGTCTTCTTTTTAAAGAAAGAGTTTACAATGGCCAGATCAAAAGCCGCTGCCGTCTGGAGTATCGTTTTTCCTGGGACATTTAACGTACCAAACGCGTGTCCACCGTGAATCCTATTAAATGCTTCATTGGTTTCCCCGATGTGACCATTAAGGTCTCCTCCCACTATAGTAATTTCGTTTGTGGCAATGTTTTGCAGAGTAAGTTCCACAGTTGACCAGAAATCCTCTTTGTCTTCTTGGCTACAATTGACTTGAGGAGCATAAGCAGAGACGATGTTTACTGTTTCACCTTCGATTTGTACTTTGAGGGCCATGAGTCTATCGCTAATGCGGTTTATCTCTAAGATATTGTTCAGGTGCTTCTCATTTACGACGATACCCACACCGTTCCTACCACTTTTGGAGCCATTGTACATCAACTTATATCCTTCACCAATGTCACGGGCCTTAGCCCCAGTCCACCTCGTTTCTTGGAGACATGCAAAGTCCACTCTTCTACGTTTAAAAAGGCATGCGAGTTCTCTGGTCTTTCCAGTTAGTGATCCTACATTTAAAGTGGCGAAGCGGACCTTCAGGTTGCATACAGGAACTAACGTCTTTAGCCGAGCCCGTCCTTGACTCGGTAGCCCTTGCATACTTTTCGCAGATGTAGGGCGATGTGTCTGCGCGTCGTTTCGCGGCGACGCCCTATCTGTTACCGTCTTTAATGTATGCAAACTTTCCATTTTTCTATCAATATTTTGGCGGATTTGGGTTTATTATTATTGTACCGATTGCCATCTGACGTACAAAAACCTGTTCTTTTGAACCAGGAAAACCCTGGACACATGTTGTACTGATCCAAATGCATTTATATAGACTTGCAACGAAATGTCTATTTAATCCATCTATCTTGCCAAATCAATCCAAAGAATCCAACGGTCAGGTATCTGATGTTACTAGCAGTTTACACTCTACAAACTGGACATCAAATGACACAAATGTGAATAACTAAAAAGGTGGCTATCCTTTAATTCCTAAGTCAACATTATCATTTTCCTACCCGCTCGGTTTAAAATAAAACAAATTTCGAGATTAGCAGTCGTTCAATCAATATTTTATTTCGTTGTTATATAATCTTTGTTCCATGAGCAAATAGCAGAATTTGTGTGATAATCCTACCACTGTACTAAAGCTCTTACGTGACAAGTAGTAGTGCGAGCAAACGGGCTGTGTTCCAAAACGCAAGCCTTCAGCAGATTGATTGAAGCTGGATTAATGGCCTTCGAAACGTCAACGATCACATTGTACGAGTTCGACTAGGCTTCTGATGAATTAATATAGACTAAATATTAGGTCGGGCAAAAAGTCTTTGCGCATTAGTAGTACCTATGAACTTGTAATAAAATCTCTTTGGCTTCAAAAGTCACAAATGAGTACACGGTTCATTCGGTTTCTTTCAGTGAGCTCGTGAGGTACCCAAATATAAAGATTTTTTGTGCAGAGAAAAGATTTGATTACAAGTTCATACATACTATAATGCGAAAAGACTTTTTCCCGACCTAATACTTGAGATTGATTTGACAGATATTTTCATTGAACTTCTAACTTATTTTATCCAATCCTCATTACTGCATTGTTAGTTTTGTACCAAACAGTGATTGGTTAATTAATGCAGTGCGTAAAAACTGAGGTAGTTTATTCTGAAAACATTTGCAAAAATGGTTAGCGCGGAATCCCTTTCCAGTAAATATGCCTATCAAATATTTCAAATATGAAAATATAAATAAACGTGTTAAAATAAACTTACATTCCTCGAATTCATTAACGTTCGCGAAAAAAAAATTCACGATACAGATTTTAATACATTGGCAACATAATCTGATTCATTAAAAATTTCAAAGTAACCAAATATCTTTGAACTTTCAAAACTCGGCAAAGATTACAAACTTACGTGATAATTTATAAAGTTATTGTATTATACTCTTATGAGCTGCCAACTTATAATTACATTACTGTTTTATCTAAATTGAGTTCTTGTAGATAACAAAATAAATCTTGAACATTGATCATCAAGAACATGATCCCGCAAGAAGAGAGCATCTTATTGTGAAGAGTCACACAGCCTCACACAGGATCCAAATATACGCCGAAAAAAAAACATTTGCTTATTCATGTCTATCTAAATTCTCTGTACGGCAAATTTCTTGCTGTCCATTGCACATTGTACATGATTATAGCGAACAAGATTCTATGAATATTTAGAAGCCAAATTCTTTATCCAGGAGCTCCCGGGTAACGTATATCTCTCTAAACAACTTCCTACTCTTCCTAGTATATGTTTATTACTCGCAGGAGACTTCACTATCATCTCGAACACGCGTCACCACCTTATTTTTCGTAATGTAGTCCATTTTTTCTCAGAAACCTACAGACGTACTTTTGTAAGTGTCCCTCAAGGGTGAAATTAATATGTGTCGAGATAAAACTGAGCCCGACTTTTGTGTGAAGAAAAATATGAGTGTATAAAAAGTATAATGTCTTTTGTCTTGTAGACAATCGGCTCTGTATTGTAGTTAAGTTACTACCGTCTGTTTGAAGATTAACACTATTCTTAGTATTAACAAAGAATAAATAAAGGCTTATTTATAGCGTTCAATTGGAAGAGTGCCCGGTAAAAGTCGATAGGCTCGCTCCTATCATACTGTGACCCAAAACCGTCATAAACAAAGTATGGACGGGCTCAGAAAGCCAATACTTTTCAATATTCGGTAGTCATACTTTTACATACTTAATTATGATTGGCGGTTAACAAGTCGATAACACGCGATCGTGGGATAATACCCAAGTTCCTTTTAATTTTCAGCACGCATTTTGCACTATAAAATGTTGAGAACAAAGAACAACACTACGTAAGTCGTGCCTTTGATTTTATAAATTCATTTTTCTTTACATGTTTTAACTCAATATACGCACTGAAAATGTTTATTATTGTCCTTTTACATAAATAACAATAACACACATGCACATTATCACACATTAAAATTGCACTGCATTTTGATACAATTCTCAATCCGCAATATGACCCACAACATGTCACAAGGTATCTTTATTCACCACGCAAACAGTGTTAGCTGGTAATAACGAGCCACTGTAAAAATTTGTGGTGTGGTATCAATTATGGCGGGTAACTGCGACCATTGCGGACTAATATCGCACACACTGTACCAAACTTGTGCTTCGAAACATGTGCACCCCTGATTTTATGTGGCCTACAAGAAATGAATTCGGTAAAATTTGTCGTAGTAACAAACAGAAATATAGATTTTTCGTTTTGCTTGTCTGATGTTTCAATCGGGTTGTTTAGGCGTAAATTTAAGATTAGCAATAAACTTAAGTATAGCTTATTTTGTCGATTTCAACTTGTAGAATTTATTCTTAAGATGATTCAAAATATAAGAACAATGGACTCATGGACTCCGAAATATGTTTAAGTGCTCATTATTCAATCATCAATGTTTTTTTTGAGACGTATCATCAAACATAATTAATATTGATCGGAAAGGCCTACAAATTTTAGACCCGATTTAAATTTTTGTTATGCGAATCAAAAGTTTTATAACCAAACTACACTTCACCAAAATCGTATGCTTTCCTAAAGAAATTTGTGGATAAAAATATAATGTTACAAGGACGCCGCAAAATGTAACGCAACAGTGAACTTGTTTCGATATCGGCCGGCTAACATTCGTACGTGAGCGGTCCACATCAAAGTACCGTATAAACAAATATCGATTACAATATTATTAAAAGCATTGGAATCTTACGAATTGTATCACAGAAATCATAGAAATTGCGTTAAAGAAGATAAAATATGTTATAAACGAATTATGTGATAATTTCAAAAATTTAGTAGTGAATTTAGCCCAAACCTGTTCACCAAGAATGGCGGAGATAGATCTTAACCCTCTTATTCGTAAACACATTTTAGTAAAACCACTACTACAATATGTTTTCTCTTTTTCATTTCGCTAAGGAGTGAAAGAAACAAAGCACTTTATAAGCCTTTCATATATTTTTAGGAATATGGCCATAAGTCTTTATGTGCATGTTTTATAGCTTACAAATGAAGAAAATTCGATAAATAGAGTAGTAGCACTGGAAACTTAACCACAGATGCATTGACTAGAATTTACTTTTATTCGATTGCACAATAATTTTGTAGTTGATCTTCAAAACTTTGTGCGACATATTATGGACAAAGTGATTGCTAAATTATGCTTTGCATTATAAAATAAATACGGTTGTTTACTTTAAATTACTGAAACGTTCCGTAATTTAAATAATAAGTCAATAGGTACGTTAAACAGTTGTGTTAGTAATTTCAATCACAAACATTTACTTGTTGGTCATAAATGGAACATAGCGATATGTGTATTTTATTTACCCTATTTATTGAGGTACACAGTGATTTTAGAAACCAACCATCTGAAGTATTCCAGAGAAAGCTTTTAAATAAAATAATCTGAATTACTTAAATTAAATCCAATAAAATCTATGAATTAGAAAAAACCAATAGTGCTTTGCCCGGCCCGAGATTCGAATCTGAAACCTCATAAGCAGCAGTTGGATACGACGCTGACCACGCCACAGAGGCAGTTATAGTTACTTTATAGGTATATAATTAACTGCCTCTATGTTATAACACAAAACACGCCATATTACATAAAAACAACATAGGTAGCTTAAATTTACACAACACTTCGTAAAAACTAGAATGTATTGTACACTAACAAAGTAATTACATTAAAATAACGATGTACAGACGTCCATCGAATAGCCATACAACAGTCACTTTTGACTCTCACAGGACAATAATTAACTAATAGCTCAATTACCTTAATTTGATGGCAATATGATAGAGTGCAATGCAAATCTAGTATCAGTTTAAAGCTAGGGAATAAACCAAATACTCCATTTAGTAATTTGAGTAGATTTTGATTGACTAAATACTGGGAAATCGGGGTAATAAAGCAATACGCAATTTAAAACTACTTAGTGATAATTGCTTTGATTCTGGCTTTGATTCGAATTTATAACCGGGAACGTGTGGACTTTAAAATAAGGTAGAGTTTTGTTAAAAAGAACATGCAACGTCAAAGACAAAAAAATATTATGATGATCAATCGAATATCAATGTCGAATCAATAATAAAAATGTATGCGAAAATTTGTTTAGTATATTCAGAGTTTCTTGCGAACAGACTGCGTGTCTGTTTTTAACAAGGGAACCTTATTTTGTAATAATTATGTTGTGATTATTTTCATTCCGAACGATATTTCCACTATCGTTTAATAAACGAATGCGACATTTTAAGGCAGTTACTTCGTACATATTCTCTAAACAACTTAACCAAGATAAAATATGGAGAGTTCAAAATCAGCCTTAAAATAGATTCACAGAAACAAAATATTACGGATTTTTTTTCTTCTTCATTTTATTATGGGAACTAAAAAATTATGTATTTTACTCGATATTAATTCCCATTAATTACTATTAAAAGCTCTCGTTTTCCAATTAAGCGAATCCTTTGAAATTTACCTTATTTCGTTGAAGATGGTGCTTCGCATTTCCCAAAATCGAAAGATCATTATCTTATGTATTGGAAACGATATGTTTACCGTGTTTATATGTTATTTATGTTTGTGATAATATATTTATACAATCTCTGATATACACATAGGTACAAACTAGTGAAATTAGGAATGACTTCATTATAGAAAGTACTGGAATAAGTACTGGTTTTAATATAAGTGATAAAAAGTAAAATATGCCAAAACGAATATGAATGGAAGAGACTCTTTGAGGATTAAGTTAGATAAATAATAATATAATACACACATACACAAAATCACGTCTTTTTCCCATAGAAGCAGAGAGCAAAGAACACCACTTGGTACGATCGTCATAGCCTTCTCTTGCCTGATACTATCTATCTAGTCATATAGGTACATTATTTAGTATTTTGTGAGAGATGCATATCCTATCTTATGCAGCAATCAAAGTTTATAAGATTTTTAATAGAAGGTTAGTTTTAAATAAGTATATATTGTATTTAAAAATATTAAGAACTAAAACTAAAAGCACGAAAATAATTGTAGATAATAGTAAAAAAGTAAAAAAAGTCCATTTAAATATTACGAACTACGTAAATTATGAACTAAATATACAGGCAGGTGAACATAATAAACATGCAGTCTGAAAAAAATATATTTAAAAACAATTTCGGGTGAACTCTTTTCGTGTATTAATAGGTTACTGATACCAAAATATAAAATAATATTACATTTTACTGGTCAGTCGCGTAGGTAGCGCTCAAAATATTTAACTCAATAATTTGCATGAAAAATACAAGGTTATAAAAATATTTTAAAAGGTTATGTTTTCGATAGTTCGGGCTCGATTAAAGCCGATTGAAACGTAAAAGTTTTACATTTCAGGTAAATCGGAATTCCTAGAAACAGTTATTTAAATACAGCCTAGTCGTTAAAAAATATAACTCGACCAAGTGCGATTTGACTCGCGCACGAAGGGGTACTGTACCATTATTTATAAAAACAGCAAATAATCTCGTTTTTTGTATTTTTTTTTTGCCTGTTGTGTTAATTATTATAACATTTTGAAAATGCCAACTGTCTTACTATCCCGGTTCATGAGATACAGCCTAGAGACAGACAGACAGCGAAGTCTTAGTAATAGAGTCTCGAGTTCTCGTTCTCGAGATAGAGTTTTCCCTTTGGTTACGGAACTCTACAACCTGTGTCGCTGTCGCCCTATGTGTTGCTTTCAACATGAATTAGTAAGCTATCAATTTAAATAGCATTTCTACTAAAATGTCCACTGCCAAAATTTTGCAATTTCAATATAAGTGATAAGCTTTGAAGTTGAAAGAAATTGTTTTAAACGTAAAATATTTTTAATATTGGCATGATAATAACTTATGTAATAACTTAAGATAGAAGGTCCTTTAAAGAGACTAAATAGATTAATCGACTTGGTATTACATTGATCTCACAACTTTTTTACGTCACAGAGACAAAGCTGCGAGACTTGGGGCTTTTTACAGGATGTTTTTGATGGCATATTCTCTGTATTGAAAACAAATCATAGGCAAGGTTCACCACAAAGATTATGCAGAACTGTATCACTCTGAAATTCCACTAGTTTCCTAGTTTGAATTGGGACGAGTCTATTGTCAGCTATCGGTTGTGTTGCAAAATTCCAATAACACTTTCCAATGCGGGAATTATAACCAACCATCGTTTCATTGCTGGCGTTGCTATAGAGCCATGCTTTCCAAAATTTACGATTATGTTATCAATTGATCGATTTCATATATCAATGTAAGCAGGAAGACATATTATCAGGTATTATATTGTGAATATTATCTAATTTACCAGTAGAATTAAAAAAATGCCATACCTTATTTTATATGAAATGACAATATTTGACTAAAATAAATAGAAAAGCATTGGTTTGTTTTCAACATACTCGTCAAATAACATTAAATGACTTCCTAAACAAATATTCCAATATGAATATTGTACACAACATTTGACCATATCTAATTCATTATAAACAATAACGATTATTAATAAAACAAACACGGATCTAATGTAAATTGGCAGGTTGGCCCAACCTCATCACCAACATAGCCAGCATAAGCAAATAATGTTGGCCGATGTTGGCCAGTGCTTATCATAACATACATTTTTCAAAATACACCTGTTCGTGGAAGCTAAGCCAGTTTACATGCCACCTTGTTACTCAGAAACATGTGACAAAATGAATCTGGCTTTTATAAATTAACCCTGTTACTACCTAACATATTTTCAACGTATTTCGTTGAATAATTCAGCTCTTTGAACCATACAAATGTATTTCTTGTTCAACGCAATAGCACAAAATAGAGATTCCTATAAATATTTTAAAAACAAATTAGATTCTACAACTGTGCAACAAAATCAGCGGTGAAGAATAATACTTCTAATGCAATCATAGAACTTGGCAACACAACTAAAATGTTGAAGTATAAAAATAAACAAACCATTCCACAACTTATAAATTTGTTAATATTTTCGCGGGAACCATTCGCGACAGCATGAATAGCTAACTCGACAAAAGCACTGCGGCTGGAATAACTTCCCGCTATAAATTCTAGCTGAATAGTGCAGCTTGAAATGTAGCCTGAGAATAACTTCAATTGAAATAAGAAGTAAACCACGTCGACGCTCCATTTTTCTTTCGATAAACGATCTGCCCGCCACTCGATACGAACAAACAGTGAACTGTGTAATTTAAAAGGTAATATTTATTTAGAGCTTACAGCCAGTAAGTGAATTTATATGACCTTTTTTTTAAATTTCCTTTTAAAAACATACATGAAAACTTCAAGTTGTTGCAGCTTTTTCATTCAAACTGGAAAGCAAAGAGCATTCATATCTGCACAAAGTTTTGACAAATTGTTCATCTTTTATGAGTACATGTAAAGACCTTGTATGTAAATAACAGCCGGTCATAAATATTGGTTCTGCTCAATCCACAATGCTACAACTTAAAAAAAGTGGAGATGTCTACCTTTTTCCAGCACTTCAAGAAATATATGTGACGTAATAAAGAATAACATTTCCTACAAATGTACGTACATTTGTTACTATTTTTTTCTTTTTCGTCCCTTTGTTTTTTACTTTTGATTAAATTCGTTGGGTTCCTAGACAATTTAGTGTTCGCTTCGAGTCGGAACGTAATTGTTTGGTGTTTTCCGCTGGAGACTGTAGATTCTGGCTACAGGTGTCACCTCGTAAATGTGTAGAGGAGAACTTTACCGTTAGAAGTGCAGCTGACCCATTATTTTGAATTAAAGAACTATAAAACAAGATACTCGTAACTTTTATGTACCTAAGTTTTAATGACTCGAGAAATTATTTTAAAAGTCATAGTTAAGTCTATAAACCAAAAAATAAAAAAAAAATAATTAAGCGCACAAGTATTTTAATTCATGTACCAACTATTTGGCCTGTTTTATGCACAAAAACTGATTGTATTTGGATTCCAAATTAATATAAAGAAATTATATCAAACACACTGATATTTAAATCTACCCCCATAATAAACATTAAAATTCACTTGCATTTAAAAGCAAGTGAACTATTTCGAAATAAATGACGCGATTGCCAAGAAACTAGTTTTATAACTGCAGTTTTATTATACGCCTTTCATATTTCGCACTATCAAGGCTTCAAGACACGGAACGAAGTACGGAAATTGAACCATATTTTACATTCATCTGTCACTTTGTGAACAAAATTAAGTGTTCTCGCTGTAGGTCGCAGTAATTAATCATAGAGCTGATACGACGTAATGTGAACTTATTTTGTCTTTTGTATTTAATGTTCCGAGTTTTATGAATCGTCTTTTTGTTGAGATCTTGCATTTGTTACTTAGTTTGTCATGGTTATAATTAATTTCTTACGCATCTATTTACAAAATGGTTAAATGGCGAATCATGTACATCGTAACATAATATATTTCCACCAAGTATGTTTAAGAAAGCTTTCTTTGTCCGAATCTAGCAGCAAATGAAGCGTCAAATAAGCTTTGACCCTCATATAAAAGTTAGTATTGCTAAGTTATACATGTAAATATTTGTATAAAAATAACAAATAAAACATGAAAAAATTAGATTCAAAACTTCATAAAAACCAAGAGTGTCAGCTATATCTATCGAAGGTAATAAATACTTAACCTAATTCCCAGTTTAGTACACCTTCTAATCCCATTGTTACTTTCGTTACCTTACAATAGATCAAAACACAATATCTCAAAGAAACTCAAAGTTTCCGGAAACATAACGTTCCCAACACCACAGGAACATAAATCACAATTACCTAAAATTAATGACACCACGTCACTTCGTTATCTCCAGTTAGGTAGCAATCCATCACTTTTGAACTTTTACAACTTGCTACATAACCGAGATGGATTGCATACGAAAAAGATGAAACTATACCAAATAATGTTCCTGTTCTTTGCTCGAACAAAGTTTGATACGGGAAAAATAGTCATGTTACAAACAAAATTACTGTAATTTGTAAGCAGAATATCTGTTTTGCATATTGCATTTATTTTTTATAAGCATGATGACTGGTCTCCGGTCTTTGTCGCTCAATGTCGTTGTATTTACGAAATTTACACCTAGATATGTGGAGACCGTCAGACAGACAAATAAAGTACCTAAACTTATATCATAACTAAAAACTTGTCATAATGTATGATATTGTAAAGTTTTGTAGCATCTGCTTGAACCTTTCACCGTCATTCGAAAGACGCCAGCTCAGAAAACACGTTAGCAGGCATTTATGATAATTTTCCCATTGTGCATTCAAGCAGAGTGGTAGGCAGTCATTATTTCAGACGTTTTTCTCCCCAACAGTATTGCTTCAAACTTGATGAGCCTGCCCGTGCTCATAAATCGTAAGCTCCACTGGAGAGCCAATAAGCGCGCGGCAGTATTCGACAATGGATCACACCCTTAAAACTCCACATCACTCTTTGAGAAAGGTTTGTAACCGTCAAGCATATAACATATTATGGTAGACGACTTTCGCCTAATAATGTCGAAACGGCTTCATTTATCATTCTCACAATATTTCACAAGTTTCCACTTGTACCCTTATTGTTCTTTTGTGTTTACTCCATGTAAATGTAAACAAGTGGTATTATGATGCTTGTACGCATTATTGTATCAGTTTTTATAAGATTACGAAGGCTTTGTTGACGTAGGCAAGGGTTTTGCGGTGACTCGTAGGCAAAAGGTGGTTCATAATAAATTCTACTTTAACGAGGTCGACACGGGACGATTGTGGAAACATGAAACCTTAGATGTCATGACGCACCTTTCTGAACGTAGGTAATTGATGAAATGTTTTGAGTTAAAGTTTTGTTCGTATAATTATTTCGTTTGAATGCTTGATGCCCTAAATATTAGTAATTGAGGTACCTATTATATTTCGCTTAGTATAATTGTAGGTTTCTATGAACTAAGTGACCAAGAGAGAACTTTAGTACTTAAAACACAGGTGTGTTCATTCCTTTTGTAGGTAGACTGTTATTAACGTAAAAACACTTACCAATTAATGATATTGCCAGTATCTCAACAACTTAAAACTAAGTATCAATTCCTAAGAAACTACTTAGGCTTTTAATAAACGTTTTAGTAATAATGTTAGCATTCCATTACATTTACTAGCTACCTCTTACAGGGTGTACTTTAAAGAATAGTGGGACCGTGTTCCCGCTTCCGAGAAGGCCATAAATTCTAACAAACACCTACATTGTATTAGTGATTCTATTTACTTGCTCTACATGTATGTTGAAATTTAACGGAATTTATTTAATGTTTTCTTAAGTATGATGCTTAGAAACTTTAGTGGAGTGTAGTCAATAGCTGATATTCAACTTTTGTATGAATTCTAAGAACTATATTATAAAATCTATACTAATATTATAAAGCTGAAGAGTCTGTTTGTTTGTTTGTTTGAACAAACATCTCTCACATTTAATCTCAGGAACGACTGGTCCGATTTGAGAATTCTTTCAGTCTTAGATAGTCCATTTATTGAGGAAGGCTATAGGTTATATATCATCACGCTACGACCAACAGGAGCAGAGTAACAGTAAGAAATGTTACAAAAACGGGAAAAATTACGACTCATTCTCTCTTATGCGACGCAAGCGAAGTTGCGCGGGTCAGCTAGTCCTGATATAAGCGTCGGCAATTCATGTGATTTTTATGTGTAAACAAAATATGAAAGTAGAGTAAACTATCTATGTAATGAGACTAGTTGTATTATTATTGTTAACAGTGACAGTGTTCAGTGTGTATTGCGTTCTAAAACATCTTTGGACTTTAACATCGTTACGTTGTATAACACATATACTATCCATATGCTTTCTATTTACAAAAAGTATAAAATAAATTAAGTAAATTTTACTTCCGTCTCACCTCTTATTATTGGAAATAAGCTAGACCTAAATAATTCATTGTTAAAAGATCACTCTTCGTTGTTATAACTTCAAGAAAACATTTTTTCCTCAAAAAATAACTATTCACTTCCAACACAACACCTAAAACTACCTAATATTTTCAGTACAGACAGCTTTATAAGCAGGTATCTATAACTTAAGCACCTGCGTATAAAGGGGACTGATATAACCTTTACTCATTGACGGCGAACCCATTGTAGTTATCATAAAAGGACATAACTATAATAAAAGATGAATGCTTGTACCGTCTTCTCGTCTGACCTTTAACTTGCTTTTACGTACAAGTAGTAATGGGCCTATTCATACCATATTCTTAGGTAAGTGTCCATTACATTATGATGTCCTAAATTAAGGACATCTGTTATGTAGTTATACTACTTTCGTTCTTATATGTTAGTGGAAAATATCTGTTGTTCGAATTGGCTTGACATAGAAATGCTGCAAAAAGAATCAATCGTAATAGATTGTTTAACAATAACAATTAAGTTCCAACAACGAAAGTATAGCAGGCCTCATTTAAAAAAATATAGTTTTTTTAAAGTGACACTATTTGACAAACTAACGAGTAGCAACCCTTGTATTACGAAGAGACGCGGTAGAGACACTTAAATTTAAACATTTAAAGAGCATTCTAATGGAAAATATAAACTAATTACTCATTATAGACGCATAAACAAACGGCAATCAATAACTAATTACAAAATCGCATATAACATCTCTGAATTCAACTGTATCTCTCCAAGACATCATTTCAGCTTTGATGTGAGAGTGTATGCGTGCTCCTATATAGTGTTACCCCCTAATATTAGTGTCCTTTGCTAATGGAATGATAACAATACACGTAGTCGGGAGGACTAGGCAAACGTATTGGTTTACTTGCAATAACATTATGCTTGTACCACACTGATGAGACGCAGGTGTGTAAACGTCTTATAATCATGTCGTGTTCGGATTACGGCGTCTGTCTAGTGTATTGGGGCTCAGCATAATAGTTAAGTAATGCACTGCAAAACGATACTCCTTAATATAATACCAACTAATTGTTTCAAGTATGTTTTTTCTATAAAGCGTAATTTTTTTGGAAGAATATTTTAAATAAAAAAAAATTAGACGAAATGCTTAGATTTTCTTCTTAGAATGGGATTGTAAAATATTGCAATAATCTTATTTGATTGAAAATCATAAAATTAATCCACAAAGCAGTACCTAGCAATTTTTATTCTAACAATAAAAATACGTAGAGCTACACCTAAAGCTTGAAAAATCACAGCTGCGAACTCAATATACCTAGAAACGACTCGACGAAAATCTCTTGGAAGAAATATCACAACAATTTCGTGCCACCTTAACTGATTGAATTATTCATACACGTGCGTACATTGAGTTGCTAATACCGGCCGAACGCACCCTATCGAGGTGAATTAGTGGGAGTGCGAGATAAGTGCCCATAATGTTTAATAATAAATGAATTTATGTGCGCAAAACTCAAGTACCGTTTATATAGACGTTACGTGTGTCGGTCATTTTGTGAGTTTATTATGTGAAAGCGATTATCCAGTTATATCGGCTATTCGATTAGTCGATGCGATTTGTGGTCGGGACTACTTGTTTGATTACATTGATTTTCCACTATTGACTATCGACAACTGGCATGATGGGGAAATTTTATGAAAATCTGACCAACAGTTCTAGCGAGTGTCCTAAAAACTAATTTGCGATACATATCAAACGTCAAACTCGATAGTACCGACTTTACATAATCGCGCTATAGGTTACTCTAAATTATATAATTTGTCATGATTATGTAATATCACATGAGTAAATGAAACAACATGCCGACTGGAAACACAGCCAAGTATTATGGCACTATTAAGGGCTTATCATATCGATTTTGAGATAGGCAACGCTATGCAAGACGAGTTATCTTCACTTTGCTGTGTATGTGTATTGTGAATTGATAAAAGTACCTATACTCCGACAAAATTATTTTTGCTTTACTCCAAAACATGAACAGGTCAAGACAATATCCAGAAACATACCTTATAACTTTGGCTTTATTCCATCCTGTCGAATGTTTATTTGAGTAAATAATGTTATTGGTTCGCTCTTCACCAGCGTAAAATGCTGTAACCAACCCAGTGTATTTTCCAACATAGGTACTCGAGATAAAGTAAAAAAATAGGTTTATATGTTTTTAGACGGCGCGATCGGTAGTGCAGCTACTGATGCCGATCGCGATAGCTGATGAGGTTTCGAGTTCGATTCCCAGGTCGGGCAAAGGGAAGCTCATATTAAAATATTTCTTACTATTTGCCCGATGTTTGGTACTGTGAATCCGGTACATGGCATAGGCTCGTCCTCTATTACATGAGGCTAAAACTGTCTATGGATGAAACCTTGGTGTATTTACTCCTCAACTCATGCTTTTGGGTATAACAAGTGTAATAGTATTGTATGTATGTAAATGTATGTATTTAATAAAACAAAAAATGTACTGAATAGTTTCAAGTATATAACAAAGGTAATTTGTTCTTACGTCGTTGATGGATGAGTGAACTATCGAAAGATGCTTAGTTTCGGAAATCCGCTGCTCGCAAACTCGTGTATGTAGATAAGCAGCTTGCTCGAGGTTGTTATAAGCTTCTCAGAGGAGATAAGCCTTGTTGAACGTGTATTTCGACAAAATGTTGCTCCAACACTTACTTATCGATCTAGTCATTAGCTCTTCAAAATTGAAGAGATCATAGAAGATAATGTTTGTTTTAGATTTTACTTTTATAATGTAATTTCTCAATAAAATAGTTTTTATTTATCATTCCACAACTAATTATTTGAAGCAAACAACCTCAATGTTCCGTACTTATCGTTCCTCTTTGCTCGTTGTAATGACATCACAATGTCAACAAAACTCACGTCATTTTAATAATTTGGTTGGTCACGATTTATTCAGCAGCTACATTAATTTCCCTTTATCTAAATACAGGTAAACTTCAAATATAAAATCATTATCATGTATGCAAAAAAATTAACTGCTATCTACGGTCGCTCAGCAAACAACGCGCCAGACAAAAATAATTTAAAGTATTGCACCGACTTCGATAAATCTATTGTTACTAGCAATTTTAAAGCTCGAGGCTGGAGGCAAGCACAACCAAACGAAGACTGGCACATATACTGGGCGAACACTCAAAATAGTCGAAACTTATTAAATCTTGACAATGGATGGAGACTCAACGATCATCAACTTATCAATCATTTCGCCACACACTATGAACTTGTTCGTAAAGATTTACTCTTCAAAAATATAAAGAGATACAGGAAAGAATTGGAAAAAGACTGCAATCCCCTCGCGGAGAAAACTGAAGTGAAACTCCCGAGTGGCCAAGTCATCACTCGCTATTTATATTTAGATTTCATACCGACAACTTACGTCTTACCATCAGACTATAACATGTTTGTCGAAGAATTCCGAAAATTTCCACAATCGACCTGGATTTTGAAGCCGTGCGCGAAATCCCAAGGCGCCGGCATTTTCATCGTAAACAAACTGTCGAAACTCAAGAAGTGGTCTCGAGAGTCTAAAAGATATTTGCAACATCATCTCACAAGCAGAGATACTTATGTCATATCTCGATATATAGATAATCCGCTTCTTATCGGGGGGAAGAAATTCGATTTAAGGATTTACGTCCTGGTTACATCATTTCGCCCTTTAAAAGCTTACATGTTTCGCAACGGATTTTGTAGATTTTGCACAATGAAATACGACACGAGCGTCACGGAGCTCGACAACATGTATGTGCATCTTACAAACGTGAGCGTACAAAAACACGGCCGCGATTACAATGGTCACCACGGAGGGAAACTGGGTATACATAATTTAAAACTCTATTTGCAAGGGACCCGGGGTCACGAAGTGACAGAGCGACTGTTTGAAAACATACAATGGTTAATAGTGCATTCATTAAAGGCAGTCGCGCTTGTAATGTCGAGTGATCGCCACTGTTTCGAATGTTACGGCTACGATATAATCATCGACGATAACTTAAAGCCTTGGCTTATAGAGGTGAACGCCTCCCCTTCCATGACTGCGACGACAGCTAACGACAGGATTCTCAAGTACAAGCTCGTGGATAATCTTTTATCAGTAGTTTTGCCCCCAGACGGTGTTCCGGACGTACGCTGGAACAAAACGCCAACCGCTGAGGCTTTAGGGGATTTTCAAATACTCATCGACGAAGATTCTATGAACAAAGGGGATCAAGAGGCTTCGCAACGTGACGGCAAATGTAATCGCAGAACTACCTGAACCTTTACAACTGTATATCTCTCAGTGAATAAAACAGTATGTTTGCATTTTAGTCTTTATTTTTACAAAAACATGAAGGTCTTTAAATTATGATTTGTTGCGATGAAACTTATTGTATCGTGAATTCGCGTCCTCTCTTTCAATTAGTTCTTCATCAATTAAGAGTTCAAAATCCCCCAATGCAGCTGTGTTGGGAATCTTATTCCACCGGGCATCAGGGATCCCATCAGGTGGTACCACAACTGATATTATGTTATCGATGAGCTTGAATTTCAATATTCTATCATTATGAGTCGTCGACTGTAGTGAGGGTGATGCATTTACTTCAACTAACCAAGGCTTTAGGTTGTTGTCAATTATAATGTCGTATCCATAACATTCAAAGCAATGGCGGTCATTGGCCATCACCGGAGCAACAGCCTTTAACGAGTGAACAATAAGCCACTGCATCTCTGCAAACAGTCTATCGGTAACTGAGCGCCCTCTAGTACCTTCCAAGTACAGTCGGAAATTCTGAATGCTCATTTTCCCTCCGTGCAGGCTATTGTAATCTCCGCCGTGTTTCTGAACGCTAACATTAGTCAAGTGCACGTACATGTTGTCCAGCTCAGTAACACTCGTGTCGTATTTCACTGTACAGAATCTACAGAAACCATGTTGGAATAAATAAGCTTTCAGTGGGCGAAATGACGTCACTAATACGTACAGTCGCAGATCAAATTTCTTTCCACCAATTAAGAGTGGGTTGTCGATGTAACGTGATATTACGTAGCTTTCTTTACTCAGTTGTGGGTGTAAAGTTGTTTTCGCTTCACGAGACCACTTTTTAAGCTTTGATAGTTTGTTAATTAGAAATATTCCTGCCCCCTGTGATTTCCCACACGGTTTCATAATCCACGTGCTCTGTGGCGACTTCCTGTATTCCTCTACAAACATGTTGTAATCGGCGGGCAGTACGTACGTCACAGGTATAAAATCTAAATGTATGTAGCGTGTAATAACCTGTCCGCTTGGTAAAACCACATCTGCCTTCTCCGCTAGGGGACTGCCTTCCCTTTCGAGCTCCTTTCTGTATCTTTTTATATTTTTCACCAATAAATCTTTGCGAGACAGTTCGTAATGGTTTGGAAAGTGATTTATCATTTGGTTGTCATTCATTCGGTAGCCACTTTCGATACTGAAAATAGTTCGGCAATTTTGCGTGAAGGACCAGTAAAAATTCCACTCGTCTTCAGGGCCCACTTGGGTCCAACCGCGACGCTCGAAGTTGCTCATTATCACGGACTTCTCTAAGTCGGTACAATAAGTCACTTTACCTTTTTCTACGACCGGTGGGGTTACTTTACCGTAAACGGCAGGCGAAACTTTTTTCGGCTCCTGAGTCATATTGTATTATTTTAATTTAACATAACACACAAGAAATAATTATAAAAATATAAACAAAAAATAAGTTTATAATAAAACTCAAAACAACTAAAGTAAGAAATGATTTTGATATTTCACTGACAATTTTATTTTTTACATCATTCAAATTTACGATTTATTTCTCTGGTTTATTAGCAGTTTTCGCTTTTATTATTGAAAAAGTATGAATCACTATACAGCGAAAATATTTTAGGAAGTAATTTGGTAAGTTTCTTGTTACAATCTTGATAACAATGATGGCGAAATGAACATGGCCTTTGCTTTCAGCAGTAAATTAAAAATATGAATATTGATTGATGGACATGCGATGAGAGTGGAATATTCGAACAGCGCGCTCCCGAGGCGGCGGCGAGGTAAAAAGAATGAAACCCATTGTGTCTTCAGTTTACCATCCAATTTTAGTGGAGGCGACTTCAATCCCCTGAGGAAATCTCGTTCAATATTTTCTTGTCTTTTGTTTGTTTGTATCATATTCTCTAAACTTCACGATCATGTACCTTTTCATATCGTAGATATGAGAATAACATACAAGGAAAGCGGGATATGGTGGAATTATTTATGTTAGAGGTAAACTGAAACTGAACCTGAGCTGTTACATGTTTTATACACATGATTTATTATTTATACGTTATCTGAACCAAAACTGACGGCAGGTATATGAAACTAGTTATACGTATTTTTTCTGCGAAAATCTGAGATAAACAAAACGTCAATAACTTGTTGTGTATTTTATCTTGTTCTGACATGTTCGACTGTGATAGCTTCGTAGAAATATTCCTAGATATTGGATATCCTCCGTTATATGGCTCACACAAGCTTTTTATCTCTGTTTCCAAAGTATATTTAGAGTATTTTCACAGATTGTCTATCCAGACAGTTGTAGGAGGTATTCTAAAGATATCCGTTTCAAATGAACAATAGTCTTATGAATGATAAAACTCCGTATTTTCATTCAACAGATTCTATTTTAAGAATCAAATCGTGCCGTTTTTTGCTACCTTAATGAGCCTTAGTTAACAAAACTCCCAATTGGTTTCAGAATTGGTTTTCTATGTAAAATTGTAAATCCAGGACCGTCCCTAATTAGGTTTTCGTTTTTATAAGCGTTTCTTTAGGTCAAGGTGAGAGTACCTGAAGATAAACCTTTGGGACCAACCGATTGAGGATGAATTTGCTTTTAGTCGTTTTATTTTCACGGTCCTAATTACGTTTACTTTGAAATGCTTACAAACATAATATTATATCAATGCTATCAAAACTTAATAGCAATTAAGACCGTTTTATTTGACGTCCAGTAATAAAATAGAGAATCTAAATATCATAATTTTTTTGTGTATAGGACAAAAAATATCTTTTATATCGATATTTTATATATTCACACAGAATAATACAGAATATAATTATTACCGATTCAGCAATAACTATGCAATGGATTGGTTGCCCGAAAGACATTGCTATTGTGTGAAAAAGCTGCAAATTGTACTTTTATTATTTTCTTGTTTTTATTTGAGATTCTTTTTTATTTTATTTGATACATATGTATATTATATATTGGTGTACAATTGACAGATTTTATTTCATTTCACTTCAAAAACATCTTTCTTCAAATTATGCTAAGTAAACATTGACCATTAAAAGGCGTTATCCATAAAATAAATAGCCCTTTTACAGCACAACTTATCTCTTGGTCTCACAGTCCCGTGTCACATGAACGTTATCAAAAGATCACCATCAGAAGCTTGACAGTTGCGTAACGAAGGCAAAGGCAACCTGTAAATCTTCCTTATGTAAATGTTCAACGAATTTCTTATTCTGTTTTTTATAGAACTACTGGGAAACATAAAACCGTATAGGGTTATGGTTGGCGGCGTGTGTATTAAAATTGTAACACATACGCGTGTACATAAATAAAATGGAATATATTAGGTCGGGAAAAAGTCTTTTCGCATTATAGTTTGTATGAACTTGTAATAAAATCCTTTCTCTACAGAAAAAGCTCGATATTTGGATACCTCACGTGCTCACTGAAAGAAACCTAATGAACCGTATACTCATTTGTGAGTCTTGAAGTCAAAGAGATTTTATTAAAAGTTAATACATACTATAATGCGAAGACTTTTTTCCTGACCTAATATTTATTTTGGTAGTGGACTAAAGGCTTAAGCCCTCATTACGTTAGTAGGCCCGTGTTCTGTAGTTGGACATTAATGGGTTAAAATTATTATTATTAAATATATTTATTTTATTTTACAACAGCTTTAAGCAACTCTAAAAATCTTGAAGTATTTTTAAGTTTATACAATCAGTACAAGATTCATATTTTTGATCATGTAAATTGAGATTACTCTCAGTCTGATCGAATTTTTGCGTGATTACGAATAGAAATATTAAAATGAAAAATATCTAAAAGAAAAATATTCTTCGCTCTCGATTTTACTTTTTTTACATAAAGTAACGTTCACTAATAAAAATGTGTTATAAGAGGATGGCAGAACCACTATAACAGAATCGTTTTTCGGCGAAAAATAAATTCAACGCAGTATTAATTTAGAACTAAAATAAATATTTCTAAATCCAGTAATGAAAATTGTTGAAAAATAGAACAAAAATAATCCTACCTTATTAAAATGACGTACGACGGTGGCCGCAGACTTAAATAAAAACCGTGAATTCAGTATTCGTTCGCAGGTAAGCCCATTCATTACGGGGACTATGAAAAGTCGTGGTGTATTCTCAAATCCTTGACCTCAGCGAAATAATAAATAAATTTCCATCTCTTTTCTAAGGCAGGCAGTAAAATCCGCAAATTGGGGCAGTGTCTAATGGATCGTGGAACAGTGAGAGCCCTCGTGATTGCGGACCAGCAAATGGAGTGTTGTTTTATTCGCCTGTCAGCACTTTTCACGCATGTATACAGTACGATCGGGATGTTTTTTTAATAAGCGGTAGACGGAATAACAGTTGAGGGTTTAGAAACGTTTTTTTACCGTTATTCACAATACACGTTTTCTGTTTATTCATTGGTTGGATGTTTCACGCTCAGTTTTCATTTCTTTGTTTTATTTTACTCCATTCTCTGTGTGGTAATGGAAATTAAAACTACAAACCACAGAACAGTTGATTTTCCAACACGATGTGAGTTTATTCAAGTTTAAAATTATTTATCGAATGCCTATAGTATAAAACTGGAAGCTTAAAAACACGTACACACATCATATCGGCGAAGTCTTGCAAAGAGGACATGTGCGTAGTACTCGTAACCGGCAGTACTGTAAGACAAGAAGGCAAGGAAAATTTGTAAGGATTGTACTAACTGGCGTTCTTTAGTTCCTGCTTACCCCTATAAGAAAAGGCGTGAGTTTATTCTTGTTATGAATATTAATTTATGTTTATTGTATGTACGACATGGGACTTAATTATCAACTATTGAAATCAAAACCATCAAATACAAATGGGAATTCTACGAACCAATTTGGTTTATCAGTTTATCATCAAGGACATTTCCTTCAAAGACATATCCTCAAACAAAATCAGAGCACGTTATGCAAATACTCGATAACACACGAACGACGTTCATTATTGGACAAACATCGATGTCTGATCCCAATTACCGTACTGCGGCCGTGTAATCGACTCGGCTCTATTAAAATATCGTTCGCTGTGTTTATACGCACTCCCCGTGGAAATAGATAGCACCACAATAATTAACACCCCACAAATACTGTTTGCGGTTATTTTTATTGGTCGATTGGATAATGTTATTGGTTTTATTGTTGGTAAAAGCTTTTGTTTTGATATTATCGATGTTTTGTTTGAGTTCCGCCTGTAGTAATGCTCCTAAAGTGAAGAATTACCGATTTTTTTTATGATTTTCCGAAACAATTGGTCTCGAAAAACCTGTTATATGAGCATTTCTATATCTATCAAAATAAATAAATAAATATAAAAGAAATAAATAAATAAAATAATCTGTTTATATAATTCCGCGCAAAACAAATTAAAATTTTAATGTACCGGAATTATTGAAGATTGCTTTTATTTTCGTCTGTAAAAAAAATATAATGAATTAAAATTATAATTACTTACCATCAATACCGTACCCACTATACATTCTTTGTTAAAACGTTTAACCTGAAAGTTATAGCAACACATTGTTGCTATGAGTATAATAAAGAACAAACCCAATCCCTCGTAATGGCTACAAATACTTCTACAGCCGCGGATAGTTGCCTCTAATATGTGGGTGCATTTTATGTCCGACATTATAAACTTTGTCAATTTGCTCGCAGCACGGCGATTAAAGCCTAGCCGTTGCCTCAGACTAAAAACTATTTTCGTATTGCAAATTCTGCATGCAGTTTAGTGCACAGTGTATATATCTTATACATATTTTGCAGACTTTTTGCGAGTCAGAGTGCAAATAATTCTTTAATCTATTTTTGCAGGAGAATTTAACAATGGATACCCGTGCTGCTCATATTAAGTTTCAATTAATTGTTTCAATAGAGTAACGGGTACCTTAAAAAATAAAGAGTGCAAGCCAAAGTCCCAAAAACAAAATTTATTGTAAGTGGTGTTTTTTTTTTAATTTAAGAAATGCGTGAATTGAACCCCTTGGCCATGACTTGTGCACATGAATTTACAATCTCTTAAAGAATAAATCGTCATTTTAATCACAATAAAAATATTATTATATTAAAACAGTATGTAGCTATATCGCCATAAGTTGTTAAATAAAAGAAGCTACAACATTTTTTGAACTACGATAGATAAGGTCCATCTATCATGCAAGACTGCAGATACCGAATAAACAGCAATTAACTAACAATATTCTACTGAGTACTCTCTGCTTACATTGTGGTTTCGAAAGTTTACGATAAGCATGACTATATGGGCCTCGCACCCAGATAATTTTCATACCTAGAAACATGATTAAAAATAAAGGTAAGTACAGAATTATGAATTTTCGTCACGCGTGAAAAATTAAATGTATATTTGCTTCAACGGTAGTTATCATCTCAAGATACAACTGAGATGTTTTATAAAACAAATACAAGTAACATTTATTGATTATATTAAAATTTATAGCATGGACAGTGGCTTATTATTTGATACATCCTTTTTTCTAATGACAGTCATATTATATCTAATAACAGTCGTATATGTATCGAACAACACTTCAATAAATTGCGCATTCATAAACCTACAAGCATCTTCAAATCAAATTAATCCCAGCTTGTCCCCGTATAATACAGGAGCTAACCCTATTAGCAAAATTAGGACGTATTAGTCCCTAACCCCTTCTCTTGACCGAGCTCTTCAAGCGTATTAAGTCCTCATTTAACCCTCCATCTAGCTTTTCGGGAAAGCACTAAGTGATTTTATACTGTAAAGTGAATATAATAAAATACGAATCAAAATAAAATGTCTAAAATCGCAGACAGTGAATAAAAACATAAGGAAGAAAAACCACAGTAATGGAATCCCGAGGGCACGCAGCATAATATTTTTAACGCGCCAAGTTAAAGTGCTCCCGTCTACTCCCGCCCTAGGCACTACCAAATTTCATACACAGCAAGAACCTCACAAAAGATTTTCATTAAGAAAATTCATCAACGCTCGCGTTATGCGCACTGGAGTGCTCAACATTTATGAAAACACGCGGAAGTGTAGTAAAAATAAAACTTTATGTCGCACCCGACGAGTTTATATCGCTTTACGTCGTTTTGTAAATGGATTTCATAATACTGTGTCTAGTGAGTGAATAAGCTTTGGATTGTGACGAATAAAGGAGGATGTTCATTACACTGAATCGGGTCAAAGCCGGTCAAGCATAAATATTGGCGATTGCCAATCTGAATTGACACCGCGGTCGTCACGTGATGATGATACAATACCTAAGTGGAAGTAAAGCGACAACATTTTAATTTACATCAGCGACATTAAACAAGTTCTTCGGTTTTACCTGACAATTTCAATCATGCAATGGTAGAAAAATCTTTAAAAAAATATTTTCCCTTAGCCTATTTGAGTGTCTCACTGCTGGGCAAAGGCCTCTCTTTGATACTGAGCATACAAAAAAATAACCACATAATAAAACGCTTAAGGAACTAGAACGACGAATACTAACAGCAAACATGATACTTCAGCAATTGTTTGCAAAATATTCTGGTTGTTGTCGGTACAAACCGGTTTTAGACGGATTTGTCAATGAGAAGCACTCTTATACTGTCGCTAAAGTTATAACAGAATGAACGCACAGATGCTACCGAAACTTCGCTGGCGATAAAAGCAATTTTTACACATATTTATACAAAGGCACGTTTTAACTTTATGTATTGTGAGTGCAAATGGCGTTGTAATTCCTATTGATTCATTGTTATTGCCGCGTATGTGTAAGTTATTATCACGATTGTCGTCAAAACGATCTCATCTATCAGGGTCGTCCATAATGTTACGTTACGACCCGTAATATAAATTTCAAAATGTTTTTTATCTAAAATTTTCAGTCATCTAAAATGTTATTCTATAGATTTATACTGTGAATATAATATTCGTTATTAAATTTTAGAATTTTCGAGCGATTGTTAAGTGCCATAACTCTTTTCTGAAAATGAATGTTCGAAAGATAAATTGAATTGATCACAGTCAATGAAACGTCGTATTAATAGTGTTCACGTTACAAAGAATATGTAAACGTTATTGAAGGTGTGTGAAATGTAATATTCGAATTTGATCTCGAATTGTTATCATTCAATGGAACTAAGTATTCAACGACGATTTATATACTGAGTAGATAATTATAGTGCTATAACAACTTTACGTTAGACGTACACTCTTTACTTTGATATGGCTATATCAATTAGTGTTTGGTTACATTTATCTGCGGGTCAGTTATTTTAAATAGCATTAATTCCTTCCATATAAGATACTTTGGTAACTAATATATATTATTGTGTCTATATTTAGTCAAGCATTGAGATGCTTAATTGCATGTAAACTAATAAATCGATGCAGCAATTAAATCAGAATAAGCACGCATACCTACATACTTTCTTTCTAATTATTAGTATTAGTGTGGACTTACAGTATTAATTCCTCAATTAGACGAGCACTCAATTATTATATCAAATAGTTAATTGCAGCGTTCACTTTGACCGACGGAGAGGACATTTTCACGGATTGCAACGGCTTAATAGCACAAGGGAGTTGTGTATCCGGGAGCAAATTGCATTGGGCGCGGTCACCACGTGCGCCTTGAATTACAACCAGACTGACTGCATACCGGTTTATGACGATGAAACTACCAATTGCTTCCTGATACCACTGTATCGCCTGTCCACAATTTTTCACGTTTTAAACATCTGCATTGTTCTTCACTGCGGATAAACCAGATTCACAATCCGTTTTATGTACTCTACACGTGTTCAGTACTTAACTCACTTCGAAGGACGCAGTAAAAGTTAAAGCAATAAAACGAAATTATTATTTAAAATTGTAGATATTTATTATTCCCAGATTCATAAAGTAAAAGATTTTACCAACTTCTTAGCTTCAATAATTCATGAGGCTGACGTTTTATCTCAAGTTTTATTGAGTTACCTCAACTAAAATTGCCATCATCGTTTATTAGTCACTAGGTTTAATTTGAAATGCGCTAAGCGATGTGAACGGGGGAATACGATGCAAATATTTCAACGTAATGATTCCGCGGTACGCGGGTACATTACGCTACACACATCTGCTACGCATGCTACAAATGCTTACGGCGTAGCGGTTGCTACGCGAGCTACGTAGTTTGATGTAATTGCCATGCGTTACGTAGTGTACCCATTCATTACGTTCCGTTTCGAGTATTTCATTCATTTTTTTATGGTAATGTTGTGTGGCGAATATTGTCGCTCGTAGGCTCGTAAACGTATACGGTAGTATTTTAAATGGGCGTAATTAAATTCTGTAGGAAATTTATTGCAGTGGCCATTAACCTCGGTTCCACATGACCGTCTGGACTGAACTAAAACGTTTTGGCTCATAACACAGCTCACCCTTATATTTTATTCGTGCGCTTCGAAGTAGAACATTATTTAGGTACCGACGCCTATCCAATTCACGTATGAAATTATAAATCATGTTCGACTAAATATTTATGTGTATTTTTTATTTGCGTATACTACTTTTCTTATTGGAAACAAAAACTTAGTGTGTAAACATAAAGCATTGAAATATTAATAATACAGCACTGCATTCATGAGATGGTGCAATATAATTTTTATTCATAACTTGCAAGACAGTTTAGTATATATTTGTCAACTGTTCCACGAAGTGCTTCCAACACGTATGAATGGTATACAGAACCACAATTTATAGTAGTAGTAAAGTCATAAATTAAACCGCTTTCTGCTCGAAGGAACTCATTAAACCTTCGGTGCGCTCATGATACTAAGTAGTTCCTAGGGCATATTAACTTTGATAACATTTGCTAACTTACTACTTCGAACTTGTTAACTACCCATGTTTCCAACTTAAAGAATATTCTGAGAAATTGTTAATGTTTTATTTTCGAAATTACTGCAATAATATAGACGTATAACTTTTGTGAAACCACCGTTAAAGTAAATGAAAAGTATATACGTTTAAGTTTTCCTTGCCTCTATCTATAGAAACACATCTTTTTATCAGCAATTCATGAATAAAAAATCATTAGACATATTATTCATTATCATTAATAATTAATTTGTTTTCATTTAAGTTATTTATATGTAGTTGAGGTATTTATAATCCCGACAATTAGCGCCCGATAGGACGTGTTTAGAACAGTATTCGTTCCATAACATGCATGGAGAGATAATACAAGATTGGTCTATCAATCGTTTCAGGATATATGTTTTTGTCTTACGTACACTAATCTAAAGAATGAAAACTTATAGGCCTTTTAGCAAACAAAAAACGGACGTAAAATCCAACTCAATCACTCAAGAATATGAATCACACAGGCATTATAATAGTTACGTGTGGAAATCAAACCCAGATCCCTTGTACTCCTGGTGGCTACCTAAACCACTGTGATACGAAGGACGTTAATTTATCAAATATTTTGTTAATTAGTTTAATATAATACCATATTCATGTAAAATTATGTCATAATGTCATAAATCAACCTAATTGTTTATCAAGTCTTTCAATTGATGTTAGTGTCATGAGTCCATAGCTATATCAACCATTTGTAATCTATGTTCCTATTGCTTTTAATATCCTTCCTCACCAACTTTATACCAATGCACAAAGCTCACAGCTTTAATGTACGGAAAACAATGCCGACATCGCTGCTTTAACATTCTCGCAACAGTGATTAATCTATACGGTACTCTGTAGGCTTTATGTGCGTAAATGCACAATGCATTAGTATACTTGGTTTTAATCACCATTAAGATGAATTACAAGTTCGTTTGTAATGCGTTCATTGTGACATATTGCTGTGAAGGTATGGTGTGATTCCTGGGTAGCTTATGACTTTTTAATCATCTTGTAAACACAACTAATGTGAAACTTATTTATGTCAATCATTCACCCGTAATATTCATATTAAAATTATTATTTGTTTTAGTTAGTGACTATTATTTTTTTAACTAGAGGTGTTACAGGGATTTCTTAAAGTCTTAAAATATGCGTAGTCATGTTGTCGACAAATATTGCATAGGTATAAATAATATTTATAAGTCATTCTTTTATATTATATTAAAACTCAGATCACCATTAACTTTTCTACATGCATACATAAAATCACCCCTTCCTACAGAGGAACGCAAAAGCACGATCAAAATTTAAAAAACACGTTACACACTATCATCACAAAAAAATATATTGTACAGTATTGAAACGTAAATCAAATCGTAATAACACGTTTCACCATCACGTAGTCTCGCAATAGAAATCAACGTGGCCTGTAGTTACGACTGCCGATATTCCTTCCGTGTATACGTAATTTGAAGGCCGGGAGGTGTCTCCAATTGAGTGCAATTTCCGTAAGTTCCCCCTTCACTAGTGGAATGACGGAACCTGTAGTTTGAGGGAAAGTTCCCGTATATAAGCCCTTATATGTACGTGCTATGTGATGCACGAAAGAGCAGACCTTTTTATTTTTTCCTTTTCGTATAAGGCTTGCTTTTACACACAGTTTTGCTGTGTGAAAGTTTTTAAAGAAAATTTTGCTAATGTTTTTTCGTGATATTATGTTTAATTCCTAGTTAGTACTATTGTTTATGAGTAAACAGACCAAGAGATAGTGCTTCTGCGTTTTTTATAATATTACCAAATACTAATATTAAAAATATTACTACGAATTAAAAGCATTGTGAGTGGTAATAAACCATGCTAACAAAATATATAGATAAGAAGTGAACAAAAAGTAAATCATCTAAACTCTCTACATAAGTAACAAAATTTTAAATAAATTTAATATTATTAACGCTGTCTAAGCGTTCTTGTGCCGGATTCCCGAGTCAAAATATAATTGACCCTTCTGTTAGATTTTTTCAGTGGAGCGTGGAATTGAGGTTGGAACTGTGCCCAACAGAGGGCGACAAATACCTCTATTATATTATAATACGACAAATAGTTGTGGGTGTAGACCCTTACTGTGTTCACGCACAGTATAATAAAATAACGTCTACAAGAAAAATATACGTAATTTATTTCTTGAAATTAATGTGAGCTTGATATATCATGAATTCATCAATTTGTGTAAATTTTGTGATATTCGATTGCTATCAAACCAGCTATCATAAAAACTAAGCTAAATACATACATACGTACAAACAGTACTTTTGCCCAAACCGGGTATGGAACCTAGGACCTCATGCTTAGCTTAACAGTTGGTTGCACTAACGACTGCGTCATCTTAGTAGCAGTAGCATCCTTAGTAGTATGGTAATGCTATGTGAAATAATCTCAGTTAAATTAAAACAGTTAACTCTATTGTATAGAGTAAATGAGGTTTAAAATGACATAACTTTTAATTTGAACACACACAATAGTAGTGTTTTAAATCACGCTACATGTGTCAAGAATGTTTACATTTGAACAAAGCATGTATTTTCTGTGTCGCTCAAATAATGTACGAACATATTCGAGTGTTAACGCTCATTGCTCATCTTATCATGTAAGTTGTTCAAGTTGAAACTATGTATGCAAATGAACAGACGTATGTTTTCTTAAGACTTGTGTGAGTAGTGCGCGGGTGCTGTGAGCTTCGAACATTGAAAGTTAGACTACGTTACATACTGTTCAAATTATTTGCTGTTCATAGCCTAATTTCTAGAACGGCAATAATATTGTATACTCTATGACGATAAATCATTTCCATATGAAAAGTATCATTTGAATATCAGCTACTTCAGTACGTCATAACTCTTGCTTAACTTACCCTCATTTCATTCATTTTATGAAACTTTATGATAAAGCATTTTATTTTAAAAATAAATTGTAAAATCGGTTTTGTAAACATAACAATCTTCTCTCTTTATAATAATATTATAGAATACTATAATATATACACTGGAAACGAAATCGACAATTAAAAGTTTAATATATTTTATGCTTGAACTAGCTGACCCTTTCGCAACTTCGCTTGCGTCACCTAAGAGAATGGGTCAAAATTTTCCCCGTTTTTGTAACATTTTTCGTTGCTACTCCGCTCCTAATGACCGTAGCGTGATGTTATATAGCCTATAACCTTCCTCGATAAATGGGCTATCTAACACTGAAAGAATTTTTCAAATCGGACCAGTAGTTCCTGAGATTAGCGCGTTCAAACAAACAAACAAACAAACAAACAATCAAACAAACAAACAAACTCTTCAGCTTTATTATATTAGTATAGATAGCAAAAAAAAGTCAACAAAATAAAACATACTCTTGTTTCCGGAGCGGGGAAACAATTTTTTAAAACTAATTAAAATAATGTGAGAAATTAAAACAAGATATATGTGTAGCCGATTCGGAGGCTGTTTTAATTCTATTTGTTTACGAGCGTTAGACCCTCAGGAGAGACACATCCGTTGGGCCCGGCTTATCTTACTTCTAAGAATTGTCAGCATTCTGCTGGCTAAGCATAAACTAATTCTAAACTTAATCTAAGGCGGAAGGTGTGGGTGTTACCATAACTCCTCCGACCTTAAGAGGAAAATTATCGGGAGAATCGATTTGAGATTGGTTCCGATAATTTTTCTTATAACACGTATATTTCAACAATTTGAGCCGAAACACATAAAGGGAAAACACAAAAATACTTAATATGACTAAACCTAAAGTTACGTACACTAAAGACGCACTGAAGCTACTTTTATTTTCATCAAAAACACTTTCAATCACTTCACTATGTTTTAATGAGTACGCCATATATTTAACTTCATCCAAGCTTACGTCTTTCATGTTAAGTGCACGTGTACTGGATAGAGTCGCGTTCGCTCGTAACTGGGGTAAGGTGATGATTGGAATTCTTTCCACTCTTTCTGTTTCTACGAGGATGCGATGGTGGATGTGAATGCCACGGATCTCCAATTCACAGGATTCGTCAATGGTCATAAGGTAAGTACCAAATACGAGCTGCTTGCTAACCACATTGTTGCAATGTTTTGTTAGCGTAGTCCTCAGTCTACTGTACAAAATCCAATTGTCAACGGAAACTTGCTGGACCCTGACCTCTTCAATTTGGATTGGGTGTTGCTTGCAGCGAGAAAGGTCATCTTCAAAATTCATAAGCTGCTCAATACAGGTAAGTTCATAGTAAGGAACTCGATTTTCTGCAGTGCACAGGAAGCGGCTGCCAGCAGAAAATGATCGGCACGGTATTACGATTGGTAGGTATGTACTTTCTTTCGCCAATAGGTAGGGGTATTTTGGGAAGATAGTAAGGGTTTTATTATCAGATTCATGGAATATTGGTAAGGAATATATTTTATAATAATTATAAGTAGCATTATCAGTAAGTGGGATCTCCATTATAAATGTTATTTGATTATTTTTAATAAAAGTTTTGACAGTTATAATCTCTTCTATCTTTAACAAGTTTGATTCATTGGGATAATATACTAGACTCTCAGATTCAGATATTAATTTTAAATGATATAAAAGTTCTGAAGAGTTTACAATTGATTGATGTAAAATGGATATCCTGCTTAGTGCTAGTGCAGTTTCAATTTCACTTAATCTAATAAATATTGTACGAAAGCTACTCATAAAAACATTGAATAACCCAATTACATAAGTTAGAAAATTCCAATTATTTTGTTGGACAGTTAAATCTTTAATTAGTACTTCAATTTTAGTCAATCTGTTATGAAAATTAATTGTATTCTGTTCAACTGTTTCTGTGATATTTATAAAGCTATCAAAAATTTTAGAGACCAGAGTTAACTTTTTAGATATAATGATTTGATTGTGATTTAGTTTGGAAATAAGTTTATCATATTGTAAAGCATCATCATGGTCTAGATTACCGGTTATAATTTTTATAATAGAACCCAATGGATTTATAAGGCCACGCCTAAAGCGTTTAGATGGTACAAGTTGCTGATACTTTTCCACAGTTATATCGCGTATAGACTCTGTATGTAATTTTATACTAAAGATTTCTTGCGAATATGATGCATTCCAATCGATTAAATTACAAAGTTTTTGATAGTTTGTAGAGATATAATGTAAATCTTTATAAATCTGTTCAAGACTGATAGCTTTTACAATAGTCCAATGATCGGTTTGGTAATATGCTTGGCCTTGTTTCACCGGCAGTATTCCTGGATTTCCTTCAAGGCTTTGCAGATGAAGGGCCAGCGACGGCATTGTCACTGTCATCAGTAACACGACGCACCTGTGGAGGGCGTTTTATATTTTTAATAGGAATTTTAGTATCTCTATCACCTATTTTTATGGGTAAAACGTTTCTCTCTGCTTCACCTGTGACCTTAGCTTTCGTATATCGCGGTTTGTCCTTACTTTTACGTTTATTTACATCTTTACCGAAAATAGTATCGCCTTCTTTAAACTTTACATCGCCTTCACCACCTTTCCTAGCTCTATTATTTTCTTTAATAGTAACCATTTTTTCCGCTAAGTGTTCATATAAAGTTGTTATTCTTTTTGCATGATCTTTTACTAATTTTTGGAAGTAGCGCTTATCTAATTCTATGCTAAAAGGGCTAGTTGAGTCAGTATGCCCGAAGACAACTTCGAATGGAGTAAGCTCAGTAACAGAATGAATAGTATGATTATATGCCAAAACAGAATAGGTCATAACCGAGGCCGCGTCAGTACATCGTTTCTCATATTTAGCCAATCTGTATATTTCAATTAAAGTAGAATGGAACCTCTCGATAAGGCCCATCGAATTAGGGTTGTTTGGTGTTCCAATATGAAATTCTATTTTGTGTAAATTCAAAAATTCTTTAATAAGTTCATTATTAAATTCAGTACCGGGATCAGAGCTTATCTTTTTTGGAGTACCGTAATAAGAAAAATATTTCATAAGTGCTCTCGTTACTTCAGGAGTTGATTTTCCCTGAGTTTCGATTGCTTGACCCAATTTACTGAATGCGTCAATGATAGTTAAATAAGTTTTACCTTCAATACTAAACAGATCTATGAATAATTCTTGAAATGGCGCGTCCTGGGTTTGCGTTAATTGTAAAATAGGTTTTATAGGTTTTCTATCATATTTTGTTTTTTGACACGCTTCACAACTATTTATTACGGCTGTTACGGTTTCCTGCATTCTATCCCAATAATAATTTCTACGCAATCTAAGTAACGTTTCTTTTATACCACGGTGGCAAGACTTTCCTTCATGATGTTTCAAAATTAATGCCTTCTGTTCTTTCTCGTCCTCTATAAAAATAACCCTTTCCGTACATTCATAAAAATTAACTGTACCTTTTTTGAATAAATCAATTATTATATTACTAAATAATTTTCGATGTTCATCTTCCTCAAAGTAAATAAAGTACTTAAGTTTTGGTTGAATGTATTTCTTTAGAAAGTCCTTTACCAATTCGGGATTATTTTTAGGAAGGAAAACTTCTAATATCTTTTGTTTTTCACGTGATAAATTGTTTACATGTATCTGATTTTTAAGCCATGAAAATATTAATATTTGATTGGGCTTGGTGTCTATTGCTTCATGTAATATAGGTATTCCAGTTGATTCTAACTCTACGGCTGAATGAATAGTTCCGTCTGATTTACTGGATTCTGATCGCATCGGATAATCATTAGTATTTTGGTTACTGTCTCTAATATTTTTAGAAAATTCTATAGGACTACTACATGACGCAGTTCGACTAGAATCAGATATTGTTATCGTTGATGAACTTTTTCTTTCCGGTTTATTTCCACTTAGCTTTTCTATGTCTTCAACTACACTTTTAACGTATTCTTTTAAATTATTATCTTCCTTTTCATCAACATTAACTGCCATAGACTGATTTTCGTCGTCTGAGGATAACGCATTAAGTTTGATTCTGGAGAGAGCATCTGCATTCGTATTTTGTTTACCATTCTTGTAGATCAATTCGAAATCGTAATCTTGTAAGCGTAATCGCCATCGAGTAAGTTTACTGCTAGGGTCTTTGAGTGATCGAAGCCAAACTAAGGGGCGATGATCTGTGTAAATATAAAATTTTCGACCGTATAGGTAGGGCCTAAAATGTTTCACTGCCCAAACGATAGCGAGCAGTTCACGTTCGATAGTGCTATAACGTGATTCAGTATCACTGAGAGTACGGCTAGCATAGGCAATGGGCTTGTCACTACCAATCTGTCCTTGCGATAGGACAGCACCTAAGGCGACACTAGACGCATCCGTTGTCAGAATAAAGTTTTTATCATAGTCAGGGTATTGTAATAGTGGTGCGTGTGTCAGAAGTTCCTTGCATTGATTAAATGCGTCTATGTATCTTTGGTCAATAATAATTTTGTTTCGTTTCTTTAAGCAGGCGGTCAATGGTTGAGTAATTTTTGCAAAGTCTTTTATAAAACGTCGATAGTAACCTACGAGACCGAGAAAGCTTTTTATCTCAGTTGTAGTCTTGGGTAATGGGTAATTGAGAACAGCGTCTATTTTGTCGTTGTTTGGTCTTAGTCCGTCTTTTGTAATGGTATGTCCAAGATAAAGTACTTCTTTGCGCAAAAATTCCGATTTGTCTAACTGAATTTTCATGTTGGTGGCTCTAAGTCGGTCAAATACAATTTTAAGTCTGTTTATCATTTCGTCAAGGCTATTTGCGTAAATTATAATGTCATCCAAGTAAACCATACAGTGCAGTCCTTGTAAACCGCGCAGTATGTTATCCATAGTACGTTGGAAAGTCGCCGGAGCAGTCTTAAGTCCAAATGGCATTCTGAGAAACTCAAAATGACCATTTTGCGTGGTAAAAGCAGTCTTCTGTCTGTCCTTCTCTTCTACTTCTATTTGGTGGTATCCACTTGCTAGATCTAGCGTTGTAAAGTAAACACTCTTTCCTAACTTGTCAAAAAGATCATTGATATTGGGTAAGGGGTACTTGTCGTCAATAGTAATGTCATTTAGTCGTCTGTAGTCAATAACCATTCTGTATTTAATTTCGCCAGATGCATCTTTTTTCTTTGGGACTAGGTGAACTGGAGCACTCCATGGGGAATGCGATTCTTGTATGACATTGTCATGTAATAATTTTTCTACCTGATTACTAATTTCATTTTGAACGAAAGGTGCCTGTCTATAAGGTTTAATGTATATGGGGTCTTCATTCTTTGTACGTATATTATGTTTTACCTGATTTGTAAATGTCAAGGGAATTTGTTCACAGTAAAATATATCTTTGTATTCTTTACAAAGTGCATATATTTTGTTACGTTCTTCGTCGTTAGCGTGGTCGAGTCTTAATTTATTTAAATTTTCCTCGAGTAATTTGTCTATTTCTATGGTAGAGTCGCTTGCAGTAAAATTAGTATTACATTCAGAGTTATTGTATGGCGTCACTGAAAAAGGTCGTGTAATAGTCAATTGTCTTGGACAGTCTAAAGTATTTTGTATGACTGTAAATGCATATCCGTGATCACAATTAACTATTGCGCTTGGCATTCGTAGTCCATTTTGAAAGTCATGATAGTCAATAATAGCGTCACCTGAATATTGGTCTACTGGTAGTTTGACACGTTGTTCTGAACGTGGTTGTATATTAATTTTATAATTTAAATTATTATTAATAATTGGAATACTAGTAGAATTAGTTCGTAAGGTTTGTTCTTTCAGATCAATAACAGCGCCTAATTGTTGTAATAGATCATTACCAATAAGTCCGTCATATCTTATATCGACATCGTATACAAAGAACTTATGCCAGTCGTTACTAACAAAAGTAGGTAAAAGTGGTATTTCAATAACTTCGTCATGGGCACTAGTAGCATGTGTACTGACTACGTGGAAATTTTCTTTGCTTATATAGTCACTGAAATATTCGTACGCTTTCCTAGGACTAATAAAAGAGCGCATACTACCCGTGTCTATCATCATTTTCGCGTCTATTTCTTCTATGTAAATATAAGGTAATTTTAAATTAGAATCAAAATTTAGTTCTAAGATTTCTTGTTGTTCGAGGCTATTTCCTGAAAATTTTCATCTTGAATTTCAGTTTCCATTTGCTGTTCGCAATCAATAGTTTCGTCATAATAATTTAAGTCACAGTTATATTCATCATCATAATTAGGGTAATACTCTTCGTAATAAGGCTCATAATTTTCGGTACATAATTCATTAACTTTGAAACCTTGTGGCACATTTGATTTAGGCTGTGCTGTACGCATGGAAACGTCTGTGTTTTGCAATTGCGGTTTTTGTTGTTGAGGAACATTAAAATTAGTAGGGGGTTTGTAACCAAACTGTTGTGGTGGTTTATATCCAAATGGCTGAGGTTGAGGATGTCTATAGCCAAACGGTTGAGGTTGTGAAGGTCTATAGCCAAATTGTTGAGGATGTGGAGGTCTATAGCCAAACTTTTGCTGCACAGGTGGTCTATAGCCAAACGGTTGAGGTGGCTTATATCCAAATCGTTGAGGTGCCGTGTACCCGAATTGTTGTGTTTGGGGTACGTAGCCAAATTGTTGGCGTGATGCATTAGATGGTTGACCTTGAAGCATTTTATTTTGGGGAATACCGAAATTAAATTTTGGTGCACTCATATTACCGGGTAATAAAGGTTTGTATCCAGCTGGAGTCATTACTAACCTTGATCCTGAACTATGAGATTGACCTTGGATACGATTTTTGGTATTGTACTGCTCTAAGAAATTAACTTCCTCAAGTACTAAACTCAAGGCCGCTTCCAATGTTTCGGGTGCCTTAAGTCTTACAACACGTATCATATTCTCAGGAAGATTATACAAGAATACATTCAGAGCCGTATTGTTATAAATAATAGATTTCGCGCGTTTCAAATCTGTATTATCGATCATGTTGACCTTGGACATCAGGGCTGATCGGACACTTTGGATTCTGTTACAAAATTCTAAATAACTTTCACCGGATTTAATTTTTAAAGATTCAAGTTCAATATTTATACAAGCTTCGCTACGTGGGTCTCCAAAATGTTGGATGAGTAATTCCCGAAATGTGGACCATGTCACAATATCTTCGCGTTCTGATAGAAGTGCGGCTGCGTCGTCTCGCAAACGGCTAGTTAACACGTTATATACGTAAAGATTTTGTTCATGGCTTCCCTTGTATCGCTCAAGAACATATTGACACTTTTTCAAATAAAGATTTAACAGTCTTTTATCCCCATTATATAATGGTATTAACTGAATAATTTCCTTTGGTATTTGTTCGACAGTAGGAACAGTTTCGATAGTAGGGTTCGACATTTTTACAGAGTAATGTACGACACAGATATAACACTAATAAAAAAATCACAAAATTCGAAAAATAAAACAATTAACACACGTAAATCAAATTAAACAATAGTATAAAGCAAAATGTAATTGCTAAGAGTTTTAAATTGATTTTAATATTATATGTATGTATAAAATTTATATTATTATATAAAATATGTGTAAAATCTCATACACGTTACTTTATACTTTAAAAAGACACATTTAAAACATATTTAAGAGACATTTAAATCACATTTTATAGTTATATCAGAAAAGATTTGTATTCTCTGACTTTTAACTACTCTGTATATTCTATTTATAGCACAGAGATAAGAACAATGGAACTTATAACATAAACAATTGGACACGTTATAATGAGAGAGTTTCGATCTCAAAATAATGTAATTATATTAATATAGGATATAGGAGGATAGCGGAACAAGGATTGGCGAAAAAATTCACTCACCAACCGACTGCGACTCCCATACCGGCTGTTTCTTACTCGAGCTCACGTACCAAGAGTTATTTGTTTGATTCGTCGGATTCCACTCGTCGTCGAAATTCACGCGGCGCGACGATTTAGAGTTTACCGCGGAAAATCTATGAAAACTGAGTGAAATCCTACCGGCTGCGCCACTCTTGTTTCCGGAGCGGGGAAACAATTTTTTAAAACTAATTAAAATAATGTGAGAAATTAAAACAAGATATATGTGTAGCCGATTCGGAGGCTGTTTTAATTCTATTTGTTTACGAGCGTTAGACCCTCAGGAGAGACACATCCGTTGGGCCCGGCTTATCTTACTTCTAAGAATTGTCAGCATTCTGCTGGCTAAGCATAAACTAATTCTAAACTTAATCTAAGGCGGAAGGTGTGGGTGTTACCATAACTACATAGATCAAGTTTTATAAATAAAACTCGCAACTTAGTGTCACGTAATCACGTGATACCGTTTACCAAACAAACGTCAAAACATCGCATAAATCCCTACACTATTCATTCTATAACAGTTACAAAACTATTCACATTCATAAAAATCACGATGACTGTATAATATTTATAAAAAATAGTAGTTAAACTCTACATAATGGTATATTTTTGTTCAGTGGAATTCACCGCAATGTGATTAATAACTTGGGCGGTGACGAGGCGCTTCGTGGATTTTTCAATCGAAGTTAGCGGGTACTCCTAAGCTCGGGGCAAAACGTGACATTAAAATATTCAGAAGGCCGGTCGGTGTTGCCATCGATCGAAAAAAAAATACCCCTAACCACTGCTGGAATCCCAAACTTTTATACTGATTTTTTAACTCATTTAACAGTGTCGAAAAAGTTTTTATTTTTGCTGTTTTGTTTTTAAATGAGTACTACCGCTTCCGTCTGAGCTTCGTTGAACTGTACGTGTTTCAAAACTTCATTATCTCTTATATTTATTTTTTGTTGAAATAAGAACAGATCTAGACCCCCTGTATATTTATAACTCTTGTTATATCGATAATACTACTTTTAGATTTATATCAAATAGATTGACATCACCTATTGTAAAACACTAACTAAAAAAATATCTATTATATAAAGCAGTTAAAGCTCACACATTGGATCCTTATTCATTTTATTTGCACGTTACAATTAATTGCACACAAAATCTCGTTGTCGCAAATTAAATATAATCACAGTTCTTTACTAAATTGCGTGGGCGAACACTACATTTTTTTTCATTAAGAGCAAATCCTGGGAATAAACAAAATCTGATTAAAATTGCAAGAGATAAAGCCGAGCAACACCCATTTTAATTACAAACAACATTAATTTTGAGATTCAATTATATTTGGGTACAGTAATAAAATGGCTGACAGTTGTGTTATTATATCATTCGATGTGATGGTGATAATCGCTATTATTTCACTCATGATCGAGTTTATTATCAAATTGGCCTATACTGTTAAAATTTGTATTGATTATGACTTTTTATTACAACATTCTATAGATAATTGGTTATTTTAACTTCATTATACTATTGGTGGCCACCCGCGACAAATTCCTCAATTCAAATCAAGTAGTTCTTGAGATTCAGCTTGATATAATTAGTATAATGCTTTTCAAAAAGGCGTTTGCGGGGTCTAGCGTTATATTTCCGATTATAAGCAAAAGTTAATGTACTTAACTGTAAACTGCATCAGAGCTATATTTCAATCATAAAAAGTACTATAAAAAAATAACCGACGTCGACCAAAAATAAAGTTCAAGTCACTATACATTTTGAGTACAATGACGCTAATTAACCTCACTTCATTCTTAAAGATCAAAACAAAATAATTTATGAAATAAACATTTCGCAGAACCTCTTACGTATTACGAGAAGGACAAGTTTTGCCACATATTTTCCTTTACCAAAATAGAACGCGAGGAATTGTACTAATAAGACATAAGGCATGTGTCACGTAAAACTTCCTCGAAACACTTATTGTGTATACAAAGAATACATGCATTCTTATTTCCCTGTTTCTTGTTTGTTTTACCCGTAATTGTGTAAAAGGATCAAGATTTTTGAGCCATTATTCTTACACTAGTACCACAATAGGTCTAAAATTGTGTTTGGATCTCAATTTTGAAGTATAAGAATTTTTTATTTAGAATTATCCACGATGAGTGTTAATATATAACGTAACTACATGAATGAATGAAAAATATGATTATGTATTTTATTAACTTTTAATTAACGTATTTTATTCTTATCATCGCAATCATAATCAGGTAATTTGTAGCGATTGATTGTTTTTAATATTCAACAATAAATAAAAATAAAAATGAAACCTGTCGTTTTACTTTTCGAAATATATATAATATTTTTAAACACAAATAAAGAATTACCTTAAAAATATGCTTTCAAAAACGTCACACATGTCGCTTATATGCCGCCTTTTAAAAAACAATATATTTTTTACCCTTTTCGTTTTCCATGCCTGTATAATTAATGGTCCCTGGTAACTGCAGTGTTAAACATTTACAAAAAAATATGACGTGACGGCTTAAAACGAAAATCATACTTTTTTAAAGTCGTTATCGTAAAACAAAAATCCTTATAAAAATTGATATTATCTTGACTGTGCGAAATCCATTGCTATTTTCCATTATGATTTTAAATAATACATTTAATTCTTAAAAGGCATTATCCTAATCCATGCGCACGAACTGCTATTAAAACCCATATTCATACAAAAGCTTTATAAAAATGAAAAATGCGTATTCATTTCAAAAATGAATTCTACAGAGGCATTATTTTGATCCCACATTATCCCTCTGAATACATATTTTATCCCAGTAGGTTTTATTTTAATGTTTTCGATGTCACGCACTTAGCACTTTGTGAACCAATCGATCATTTTGCGTGTATACTTCGCTTTGAAGTACACGTCTGTTTTTAACGCGATAATTATCATTTGCAGCTTTATTATTTTAAGTGTTCTAGCAATGTACAGCATACAAACATTTCCATCAGAATACAACTGTAGTGTTTTTTTATGAACGTTGACATTTAAATGAAACCGGTAGCACTTTGTACACGTAATTGCATGTTTGCGATGCCTCGCGGCACGTGATTCCATTTTTAATGCGCGAGCTGTACATATTTGTCAACAAAAGAAATTGCAGTACAAATACCATTTAATATTGATACAAAACATTCAGAAAGTAAAATTATATAAAACAAGACAAAATCTTCAACAATTAATTCACAAGCTACAACGCCCTCGAGGCTAAAACAAACAAATGTCACATTAAAGACTTGAAGCCGTTAAAAAGGCTTTAAATTCGTAAAATCCGCACTCAAATTACAAAGTTCCAAGTAAGCCTCGGTGGATAGGAACTTGTCCAACATTACTGTCCGGAAGTTCCTCACTATTTAGCATATAGAATGGCCCCGTGTTATTTTTCCACCACAAACTTTAATATGCAAATGGCGACGTATGTAGCTTTCTTTGACGCGCGCCCCTAATTTTACACTCGCTAGTGGCACCTTTACGAGCCTTGCAACATGTGATACCAACTTAAAATGTTTTTAATAAAGAAGTTTATGCAACACCGCTTTATGTTTTATGAGCTCTTTGTGATTTACATAGACAAGAGCTAGACAATTTATTTGCAAGAACTTCTTCTTACAAAAACATTTTATCACAGGAGTTTTATAAATAGAAAATATAGAAATACACGTTCATAATTAACTAAAATTATCAATATTTTTATAAGCAAATATGTAAAAAATATTTGTGTCGATTTCATTCTTCGGTTTTACTAGAACATATTATTATTAAACATCAAAAAAGCGTGTACAAAGCATAAAACATTAATTTTACTTATATTTATTTTTAGCACCGCGACTATGTGAACCAGAGGGCTCATCCTTTTCAAGTAATTCTTCATCAATAAGTAAGTCAAAATTACCTAAAGCTTCAGCATTTGGCAGTTTGTTCCAACGCACATCAGGCACGCCATCTGGTGGAAGAACTACCGATAGTATATTGTCTATCAGCTTGTACTTCAAAATTCTATCGTTGACAGTCGTAGAAGTCAGCGAAGGGGATGCATTCACCTCCACCAACCAAGGTTTCAACTGATTGTCAATAATGATATCATAGCCGTAACATTCAAAACAATGTCTGTCATTCGCCATCACTGAAGATACAGCCTTCAAAGAATGCACGATCAGCCACTGCATAGCCGCAAACAACTTCTCAGTAACAGCCCTACCCTTCGTACCTTCCAAGTATAACCTCAAATTCTGCACAGTCATTTTCCCGCCATGAATATTATTATAGTCCCCGCCGTGTTTCTGCACACTAACATTAGTAAGGTGCACATACATATTATCTAACTCCGTAACACTCGTGTCGTACTTCACCGTGCAAAACCTACAAAAGCCGAGTTGGAACAGATAAGCCTTCAGAGGTCGGAAAGAAGTAACCAACACGTAAAGTCTCAGATCAAACTTTTTGCCCCCTATTAGTAAGGGATTGTCTATATAACGCGAAATAACGTAACTTTCTTTTGTCAATTGGGGATGGAACGGTGTTTTTGCCTCACGGGACCATTTCTTCAGTTTAGACAGTTTATTTATGAGGAAAATTCCCGTTCCCTGAGATTTTCCGCATGGTTTCATGATCCAAGTGCTTTGCGGTGATTTACGATATTCTTCTACGAACATGTTGTAGTCGGCCGGGAGCACGAACGTAACAGGTACAAAATCCAGATGAACATAACGCGTCACAACTTGACCTCCGTGTAAAGCGACCTCTGCCTTCTCAGCGAGCGGATTGCCCTCCCTTTCGAGCTCTTTTCTGTAACGTTTTATATTTTTCACAAGTAAGTCTTTTCGCGACAACTCGTAATGGTTCGGAAAGTGATTTATCATTTGGTTGTCATTCATCCGGTATCCGCTTTCGACGCTGAATAAGTTCCTGCAAGTCTGCGTAGAGGCCCAGTAGAAGTTCCATTCATCGTCGGGGCCAACTTGGTTCCACCCACGCCTCTCAAAGTTGCTCATCAAAACTGACTTTTCCAAGTCGGTGCAAAAGTTAACTCGGCATCGTTCGACAGCTGGCACGTTGACTCTTCCGTAGAGGTTGTTTGCAATTTTCTTTGCTTCTTGATTCATCGTTAAACTGTGTTTTTGTTTGACGGAAACGTGTACATATTGACCAAATATTTGTATCACAGGTGCGTATCCATCGTTGTCATGGGTTTCGACAAACAGCGCTCGGTATTGGCTGACTTCCAATACGGCTCGTTTCGCTATGACTACGTGTAAACATTGCCGCTTCGTATTGATTTTTAACGAGTTTTTCGCCCGTACACGGCTTACGTGCAACTTTTATATTAGGGAAAAATATAGACGGCAATCTTTGCTCGTAGTGAGGAAACTCTTTGCTAAGTAATAATCCGGTCCAAATATTATTACAAGAATCACTATTCGGGGAAAACATGGACGGCCTCTTGTCTAATGAGTAGATATATCAGATATTACAAGTAAATAACATTAATATAACTAACTTTGAGTCATATAATGTTAGAAATAGGAAAGTTTTGTTTTTGTTTAGATTTAGGGTCGTATATAAAACACGGTTATGATCCGTAACGAATAATGGTTTCCGGACACAAACTTTCTATTTATTGCCAAATTCAGCGAATGAAAAGTATGGCTTACTAGCAACGCTTCGCGATATTACATAGTATACTTGTGTAACATACATATATTTACGTACTTTTTCTTTATGGATATAGGTTTCTACTAACATGGATTATTTAACATTTCAAAAAGGTACTCAATTACTATGCAAGTTTATTTAGTAAATTAAAAATTCATCTCACAAAATATTTTGTATAACATAACTTTTATATGAACTCAGAATGTTTCTTCAAGAGTATCACAAGCATACAAACACATGATTTTAAGGGAAAAGCCTACATGTTTTTAGCTAATACGTACAATAAACATTTCACTATGAAGTGTTAAATGCAAACACGCGAAGTGAGTTCTTATGTTAATACAGGCGCTAATTATTGGATTTATTACGTTTGAATACGCAGAGTCTTGTATTAAGGTTGGCTCGTAAAGAAAACTTCGTGTAACTGAGTACTTTTGTCGTAAGGCTGTTTCTCCACCGTTTGCGTTGTAGCGATAGAACAATTAATGATAACTTAAGCAAGCATGATAAAATATTATTATAGCGTTATCTTTGGCGCAGTGATTAAGATGGTTGTTATGTCCCGAAAAATAAGAGGATAGCTTAAACTTTTTTTATTACTATTTTACCGTGGGGTACTGTATCCCGATTCTCAACGACTATCGACTATCGATAACAGGCTGTCGATCGAATAATGTATGAAAATTTGATCAGCGCCTCTAGCGGACGTCTTAGAAACTATTTATGCAGTACATTTTTAACTGTCATTGTCAAACTCTCGATACTTGATGGTTCCAACTGTAGATAATCGCACTACTAGTAGGTATCGTATTTTGTAACCTCGTTTTGTTAGTTTAAACACTGCAACCTGTAGCTCTATTCTCTATTACTATCGACTACCGACAACCGACTGTCATCGAGAAATCTTGTATGAAAATCTGATCAGCGCCTCTGACGGGCGTTGTAGAAACTTATTGGCAGTACATTCTAAATATCAAAATGTCGATAACTAGCCGGTTGTCGGTAGTCGATAGTGGTAGAGAATCGAGGTACAGATTCTTTGAGTGACACTTTAACTCGCGTACTATCTTCCTCGCACATCACTAGTGGAGGAACGGCCTTAATATTGTTTTGACGGTTTACGACACCCGTCACTCATACTGTAGTGGGCTGTGAAATGAGCGGTTACTGCGGTGCTTCTATTACAAAGTTTGGATTAAGTTTCCCCGACTTGTTTAGGAATGTGTGCTCTAGAAACGGTATTTTGTTTTTATTATAAATTGTTATTTGCTTCTCTAAATTTAATTCAGGCTTAATTGTAACTAACAGTTTTAAACCCTTGCGACTTGTACACGTAATGTTATTATGCAGAGTCAGCTCGTGGTCGAGATCAGTGTGACTCGATCAGAACATCAGGTAAATCAAAATTTATCAGGATTTTCAATCGCGCTTAAGACTCGTTGTGTTATTATAATATGTTTATTTAGTAACTATTGTGTAAATAAGAAAAAGCTTAGTCCTCTCAGCGGAGTCTAGATGTTGTTTAAAATTACTCAAAAAGAAAATAACGCAATCTTTAATAAACACGCTTACGTGACAGCTTAATGTTTCGAATTCAGTTTAAAAAGAGGTATATGTATAGAGTACAAAATATAATTGGTTCAGTCATTAATTTTTAACCGAAATATTGTCATCTGAGTGACGTTACCTCTTAATGAATGTTATTAAACATAACAACGAAACGATAATAAATAGAACTTATAATTTACAATCCTTCAACAATATTGAAGGATCATTTGTTATAGATATTAATCAACTTAATAACACAAACAATTTCTAACATAATAAAACGTCAAAACTAATGATTTAGTTTTGACGTTTTATTATGTTATCGCCAATTTCGCAGCTCCAATCTTCGGATAGGGCATTGAAACACTCCCAACTCCTACATACGGCATGATTTAATAAATGTTCATTCTTTTTTTACTAACAGTAGCGCAATTCTGTATAACCTGTACCTCGATTCTCTACCACTATCGACTACCGACAACCGGCTAGCTATCGAAATTTTGACATTTAGAATGTACTGCCAAAATGTTTTCTACGACACCCGTCAGAGGCGCTGATCAAATTTTCATACAAAATTTCTCGATGACAGTTCGGTTGTCGGTAGTCGATAGTAGTAGAGAATCGAGGCACTGTACTGTCGAGTATCGAAAGTTTGACACTAGGAATGTACTGCCAAAATGGTTCCTACGACGCCCGTTAGAGGCGCTGATCAGAATTTCATACAAAATTTCTCGATGACAAGCCGGTTGTCGGCAGTCGATGGTAGTAGAGAATCGAGCTACTGTAGTTATATTGTAATGTTATTTACGTACCTAATATCCCTGATACTACCAGCGTTTGAGTGAAACATTTCTAATTCATCATTTCATTTGTACTTCGAGTTACGACTTTGAGCCATGTGCCGACATTTTATGGCGAAAAGGGGGCCAGAATTTTGATTACAGAAAAAATAAAAACGCGGAAAAATATTAATGTTATTATGCCTTTAATAAGCATAGGCTTATCAATATTCAACTTACGTTTACTTTCTTGTTGTTTTAAATGTAAAACAACATTTTTTTATTGCTTGCTTTGATGTTACTTATGTGAAAAAAGAAAAGAATTGCTAATGCTAATAAAACAAAACTTTGCTTACGAAGGTTTGATTTATGCAAAAGCTTTACATACGGACTTGTTCTACTATATCATATAGAAACACAGCATGATGATAATCAGATATTCATTAAAATCTCCACCGACGATGCTCGAAGGTCCCTCGTAAATATTTTCGATCTTGCATTCAGCCGATAACTTTTTCATGAGTTCGTTACTTTTTCACACAATATTTTATCTTTAAGTGACATTTATGTTTATTCGATACACTAAACAAAAAATAAAGGGCAAACTAACGAAATAATTAATATTTATGGTTTGTATAGCGACTGTATGGAGTGAAAAAGTACGTTATTTTATAGCAGAAATTCAGCGTTGTTTTTATTGCGCTGTGAACGTACGGCTTAAATTAAATGCATTATATATTACAATTATTGCCTCCATTGCTTTTATGTTTCAACATTATTGTGTAATAAGTATGCCTGTTTTATTTACTTGCTTACATATTTATGAAGTATTTTTTGCGTAAAAAATACTTTTTGTAGTAACACTGTTATTGTGAAAAGTTGAGATTAAATACGGCACCATTTTATTAATATTAAACTCAAGAAAAACACTTATTCTTTCAACAGCAGTTTGCATAATCAAGTAGTGAATAAATACTTTGTGACGTCAACTTTTATGAAAAACCCCGTCGATGAAAACGTTCTAAACCTAAAGTCTGTATAAATCTGCAACACTAAAGGCAACGTGTTCAACATTAATAAGGTTTCATTGAAAGTAAAAAAGTAGCAGAACAAGTAAGTGTGGTGTAGAGTGTCCGCGGGCTAAGAGCCTGGCCGAATAGATTAATGAATGTGGACGAAACAAAAGAGGCGCGCGCTCAGGAAAATGGCGTCCCATTCTTCCCGCCTAAAAGAGATATTGCTCTTAGCTGTAGCTTTATAGAGAGCTAAGGTTTTACAGAAATTGATACCCCGCCGGCTGTTTGGATAGTGACATACTTCGACTCATTCATTTACAAAAGTGCTGTGTTGATACAAGCTTTTATTCAGCTTACAATGTCTGTTACTATGTAAGATGGCATTTCATTTCAACGTTTATATTGAGATTTTATCGCACCTGAGACTATTCCAATGAAATTATTTGCTGAAAGAGATTTTTGGAAACAAAGTAGAAAGATTGCGAGTCTGTGAGTTGATAAAGACATAAATTGTTTAAGACTTCTATAAAAGGGGAAAACGTCTTTATTAGAATATATTAAGAGGAAAACCAAACATGACTTGGGTAGGCAAGTCGATAGTTCTAGAGCGCAAAATACATGAATATGTATAGGTATGCGGTGCCTATCCTGAAATTCACGCGCACGGAGTAGGTATCGTTACTGGGGCCACAACAAAAGTGCCTATTAAAGGCAGTTTCCTGACCCCACTCGTGGTAAAAGGCTGCCCTAATATAGACCGTAGAAATAACATGTGACCCAAGCGTCAGGTAAATAAATTTTTGCCGCGAACGTGGTTCGCACTCGGCTTAACTCGGTAAACTTCGGCCACGTTCGGCCGCGATGGGATGGAAATATTTTATACAGATTAAACATTGAATTTATAAATGCATCGCCTTGGGACACGTTGCAGATTTCCTATTAATTTCTGATGTGTTTTAATGTAGTTTGTAATACTGGTTCGCTGACGTTGTTTATTTTTATATTAATATTGTAAGAGCTGCTGCAATGTTTGTTGTTGATACTGCAAGAAATGAAAGAGCATATTTCGGTTTTATAATTTCATTTTGCATTCGTACGTTTCGGATTCTGATACATCGAGTAATATCGAGTATAACGGCTTATTTTGATTCTGATATCCGAAAAAATCTTGAGTGAGCCTGAAACATTTTTCGGATATCAGAATCCGATATCACAAATATTTTTATTTTGAATAAAAGCCCGGGCAGTAAATATTAAGGACATACGGCATAAATCAAAATAAATTACAAAGAAAAATGTCTTATAATCTTGGTTTAATATAAATAAAGTAAGAATATTGTGATAAATTCGTATGGATGCATATAAATTCACATGGTCTGTTGGGCACGGATCGAGGCCACGGCAAAATATAATTTGGGAACAAAGTCTTGTTGGTGACACGATAATAATGTGATTCTACTTCTTTTGTTTGTAGATTTGGTGGTACTCTGATAAATTAAGTACGTTATTTTATTCTAAAAAACAAAATGTTTAAGATGCACTGTTTTTAGTGCAATAATTGAGATGGTTTTTACACATTTTCCGTTGCACTCAAAGCAGTTGGTATTTTTAATTTCTACCCTATTGCGGTTTGTCTTGTCGTAAGAAGCATTTTGCCTAACTTCTGTATTTAGGAAAAAAATACGGAAAATTATTTCTAAATCATTATCTTCATTTAACACATTTGATCTACTCAATAGAACATTATCGCAATCCTATATGATAAGAACAGCAGTACATAAAATGTAAAAGAATGAAGGAAATAATTGCATCTTGATTCAGAAAAATCATAGAAATTATACTTAATATTGATTAATATTATTGAGAAAAAGGTATAGATAGGCAGAATTATGAGTATGAGTAATCACTAGCATATTCTTCAAAGTTAAAAAAATAAATATGTATAAAGTAGAAAAAAATAGCCTTATTATTTTAAAGAAAATCGTCTCAGATAGGGATACAGTAGCTAGTTAGATACGGCTTATAGTTAGTTTTTCCTCGAACGACTGTCGGCTGACCCTCACGACCTTTGGGGATAACGATATTCGACGGTTTAGATTATTAGGGAGACTTCAAATATCCTGTTGTCGGGCATTTGAAGGCTCCCTATTATCATAGATTTGGATTTATCATGGAAGTCCGTTTTATCGGCCAGCTACTCTTAACTGAACGACTAAAGTTTGTGATGTTCTTTAGGACATGGTTTATTTTTTTTTTGTTGCAAAATATTTTCAGAATATACTAATAGAATCACATCATCATCAAGCACATTAACACTTTCTACGCCTCCGCTATTATGTGTTCTCTTTCCACAAAAAACGTTATTTGCGTCTTTCCTTTTTGGGCAATAGTGTGCTAAATGTCTGTTATTTATATCGTTTGTTACCCACTGCTACCTACTAAAAGTCTATTTTAGCCAGATTTTACTATAAACTTTTGCAATGTCATAAAGAGATAAGGTATAATAAATGCAACAAATTCATATTTGAAAGTTCGTAGAGCTCGTAGCTGCTACGCAGATGCTACAGTCTACGACGGTCTACGTGATAAAGGAACGCTACGCGGTGCTTCCGTACGAGGTGAGCGACTGCGTCTACATGTCAAGGCGTTTTGACTTAATATACTGCACAACAAGCTATCTACTGTAATACCTATTTCGTAGGACTTTTGTACGAACACTGTGTTATTATGAATGCACAAAAGAGCACTTTCTGTTAGGAACGTTTACATACAGTATTTAAACATGACATATACTTAATAAGTTAAAAGTAAAAATAACCAACTAAGTTGATTAAAAACGAAACAATTTCGTGCCGGGCCCTTTTGGAGATGGGGGGGGGGTTGTAGGTATACTCAAGAATATTTAGAAATAAGCTGAATAAATAACTGGACATAAAATAATTTCATATCGGTGATCATCTGTTCTGATGTTGGTTTATTAAAAAATCTTTGATTTGTGACACAAAAATCATATAGGAGAGAGATTATAAAAATAACTAGGGAATCAGAACCTGAACCCTACGATCATTCGTTCCGTTCGGACTCCAAAGGCATAATAAACAACGTAAACGGAGAAAAATATGCCTCTCCTCCATACGTCAAAGAGATTAATAAATGATGTTAAGAACTGAAGTTATTCACCACGGAAGAACAAGTAAGCATTAAACATTAACTCACAACAAACAAGAAAATTACACAACACAGATAAAAAGGAATGCACATCAATCGACGCTACTCTCTAAGGAAATCAACGCTCAACATTGTGTGTAAACCTTTAAAATGTTGCTTATTTTGGTAGTATTCTTTATTTATCATATATGGCCAACTATTTTTTAAAGATGTAAAGCCACCTTTGACTTTGACATCATGACGACGATTAACAATTGAGATCTATCTTTAACGTGTCCAAGGAATTAATTAATTAGTACGAATACTACTGAACGGCCACGCATCAATAATATTGTCTGATCCATGGTTTGCTTATCCCACTGATCGTTTACTTAACACTGAGCGCAGCTATTTAAACACTTCTGTGGCAGGATTCTCTAACGTCGGTTCTATCAAGTATTTAGAGTTTGCCATTTAAAATGTTCTGTAAAAATTGTTCATACGGCGCCCGATAGAGGCGCTGATTAGATGTTCATACAAAATTTATCGATATCTAGACAGTTGTTTTCACTTAACCTAGAAAATAGGCTATCTGACATTTATTCATAAGCTGCATAACTGGCTTGTAAACTAGCTGCTGGTTACCGTGTTACTTATATGTGGTTTAAATTCTTAGTACATTCCTTTCTGGCCAAGTAAAAGTTTTCAATGCGGGCGCAACCAGGGGATGCTAGTGAATATACAAAACTTTAATTAAACTGCAGAACGTAGTTTAATGAATAAACGACGTACCGCTTTATTTATCTTAAATACTGATAACAGAAGTTTTGAAGTAATTACAGAAAGTTGAGGACGTAAAGAAATTAAATTATACGTATTATTAACTACAAAACCTTTATATGGGTGTTTACACAATTTCGCAAATAATGTTTTTTGACGAAAACAAGCATACATACTTGTATGTATTTATTCTTTTTAGCTTAAATGGTATTTGGAGAACTTAAATTAGTGCAAAAATGATTATTAATCCTTTTGAACATGAAAAGCTTATTGTAAGTGCATGAAAATTAACAATAAATTAACAATATCAATGTTCTATATAAATCTTAACATTACCCACCACGTGTACACAGTACCTACACACACAAGAGGTAAAGTAATTATTACGTACATATAAAAATAAAAAATGTAAGCACTAATGAGATAGGTCTGTGGGTTGAAAAAGCACTTTTACCTGAAGATTTTTTAGCATTTTACGTAACGTGTTACCTGAACCCAAAAACTGTAATTAAGGTTCTTCAATTGTAAAAATATAAAAGTGTAATTACCTTTTTTCTGAGTGAGAATAACACTGGGATTATTACTCGGCACTTTTCTACAGTATTCGAAATAAACGCGGGAGCTTTAATCGTCTTTGCTTGGTCATTAGTGAAGTATAGAAACAAGATCTTATGTCCTTTTTACTCTTAAATCGAGGTCATGATGAACTTGCGTTTGGCCAATCTTTTTTTTCTTCTTCAATAATAAGTAAGTAAGCATTATTTAGGTTAATAATAAGTAGCCAAGTTTCAAAGATGTTATTGAAAGCTGTAGCGCAATTCTCTACAGTCGGTACTGTCGAACATCGAAAGTTGGCATTAAAAATGTACTGTCAAAATAGATCCTACAACGCCCGTTAAAGGCGCTGATCAGATTTTCGTACAAAAATTCTCGATAGCTAGCCGATCGTCGGTAGTCGATAGTGGTAGAGAATTGAGCCACGGGCATACACATTGTAAATTCATGTCTGTTAATAATGTGTAATAAATGTTCTTCGTAATAATTATATTGTCCTATAATTCTATCGTCATAATAATACAGTAAGGTTTACCTTACAATTGCCTCTTAAAACATCACAAGCGATCCCCTCGCGCGCTGATTTAATATTTAATTTCTAATCAGTGCACCTCATCCAACCTTCTTGACCGTTAGCAGTAAACTATATTAAGAATACAGAGAAATTATGTTACTGGGTGCTTACATTTGCAAAATTGTTCATACAATACGTTATTTTGAAACAACATTCGGAAACAAAAAGGCATTAAATTTGTATCCCAATTAATTTGCGTTTAGATGCAGATTTATACTACAATCGCTTTTCTCTGCATTTTATTTAACATGCTATGCAACACACTAATGACTTATCGAAGATGAAAGAGAGGAAAACATCGTGATGAATCTTGCTTGCCTAAATTTTCTTTAATTAATTTATTGATGGCACGTAAAGTCAAATCACACTTGGTCAGCATGATGAGCTCAAGGGGCCTTCCCTCATTCGGTAGGAGACCCACGCCCAACAATGGAATAGACATGGATTACAAAAAAAGCAAGTGTAGAGATGACCTGGTAACAATAACCCAATCACAAGCTTTTAAGCAAAGACAAAGCGTTATTTATTTAGCAAAGTACTAATATGAGACAGCACAAGTACAACAGTTTAAATCGCAATATAACCAGCGTTCTCAAATTACAGACAAATTATGACTTGCACTTTGAATCACAATAAAAACGAGCTCAAATTACTTAAGTCTTCAATTCTTGAAGGCCCTATCATAAACCGCATGACTTGCATTACGGTAGCGTTATGTGGTTGTAAAGAAACAGTAAAGTTTCTATTGTTCTGGCTGAACAACGGAGCTGCCTCATCAAAATCGTCTGGAGACAATGATATTGAATTTTCTACAATACGCTTCGTACGGTATGCGGAAGCCTGCAACAATGTTGTATGTTTATTTATAAAACTGTCGTTTTATTTTTAGTTTGGACGTGTTTTTATACGTGAATGGTATTGTTATATTACTATAAGATACCTCGGATTATATTTTTGAGAAAGAATAATCTTTTGCCTGTGAGTTTGCTCTCCAACGTCTGTTGTTTCCATATGATATTTAAGTTATTGATTTGCAGTTCATCTATATTGAAAACATAGACAGATTTTAAAAGCATATGTATTTTTTTTTAATCCCATGTTCCATAAGTTTGTACAAAAGCGAGAGTCCCTAAGTTTGTAATATATATGTTACTGTAAAAGCCCGAACTGTGGTAAATCCTAAGATTTTCCGGTAAAACCTAAGATTTACCAACTCTCAATGGTATTTTCCAAATCATTTTCCAAAGAAAATTGTAATTTTATATTTATTTAGTCAAATATTCACGTCAATACGCATAGTAATTATGAAAATATTATTATAATTACGAAATGAGGTTGTTAAGCCCGTGAAATAATTGCACATGACACAATTACTTTGAACAAAGGCTGCCAATGTAATGCTTCAATAATTCCCATACTACTTAATTTATTTAATTGCGGTTGTATCAGATTAAGAGAAAAGAGATCAAGTTTATATCTACATCTATACTATATTAATATTATAAAGCTGAAGAGTTTGTTTGTTTGTTTGAACGCGCTAATCTCGGGAACTATTGGTCCGATTTGAAAAATTCTTTCAGTGTTAGATAGCCCATTTACCGAGGAAGGCTATATATCAATACGCTACGATCAATAGGAGCAGAGTAACAGTGAAAAATGTTACAAAAACGCGGAAAATTATGATAATCTTAAGTGACGCAAGCGAAGTTGCGCGGGTCAGATCTATATATAATTTACGTTTAAAATGATCCTATAATACTACAGCACAAATGGTTGAAATAGGGCTCTCAGGTCGTCTTTATACAATAATTATGTCATAGGTAACTAAATTTTCAAAGAACCTATTAATAGTAAATAGTAAGTAGCTCAAATGTTTAAAAAACAACGGTGACACCGCGGACCACCCGACACGACTATTTCTCGATTCTGGAATTAATGATTTTTATGTTTTCGTATTTTATAATGTTCAATAAGTAATATTAAATCATAATATTTTTCTCCGTATTTTTCGAAGTTGTATTAGTAAAAAAACATAAGAAAATCACATACATTTCGAAGCTAAGTTTACAGATGTCTGATTTGATACAAAATATTTTCAATAACTTTTGTTGACAGCCCTTATTCGCCCACGCACGGACGCTTAAACACCCACACGCCAAGAAATTACATGTAGAAGTTCTTACATTTTAAAATAAAATAAAGAATAGAAATAAACTGTTCATCATCTTTTGAAGTTATTTTATTTTAATAAACTAGTTGTGATCCACAATTTATGTTAAAAAGTCTGGAAGTTTTCGTCATGAATATCGCATATCTTTTACTACCCACTGTATTTAAGCAAAAAAATATTCTATTATTTTGTGTCTTAATATTACAAGATAGAGCAACATTTTCATTTGTTTAGACGATATACATAAATAGCCTTTTCTGAAATGGCTCGTATACTGCTGCAAATATGATGCATTTACCTACATACTCATTAGTAACATACTTTTAATACTTACTTTACACGCAAAGATACATCGATTTAGGTTATAGCACCAACTGCACCAATCTGAGGCACATACTCGTATTACCGAATTCCCAGATCGAAGTAACTTCATTTGTGACACTTTTTCCATCTTATTGGTAATATTTAATGCAGTTTTTAAACATATTATAGAATAAGGTCGACTTAAAGCGATAAGATTGCATCTAAAACACTTTTTTAGCGTAAACGGTTATGGATAGTTTGCACTCATGAAATTTTCTTTAAACTAAATGGATTATGAAGCAAAACGTACTTTCTTAAACATGGTTTTCTCCTCCTAATGGATACTCTGTATAAATAATTTTCATACATATTTATAGAATCGGTTAATGACAAGGGGAAGTCGCTTTTCTTTGTTCGTTGCATAGATATTCAGAATGTCTTTCAATATATTTGCATAACTGGATATTTTAATAGTAATTATAATACTGACCTTATAAAAAATGTTTATTCTATTTTGCCCCTAATCTTCCTTAAAATGCTTTGATATTATAAATAATCTTCAAGATTTAATTGTAACATTAATGACTTCTTAATCTCGTATTGTAGATCATACTAAATTTATTATATCATTACTAGCTGACCCGGCAAACGTTGTTTTGCCATATAAAAAAAAAATTGTGTCACTTAGGTGTATGAAAAATAGATGTTGGCCGATTCTCAGACCTAGTCAATATGCTCACAAAATTTCATGAGAATCGGTCAAGCCGTTTCGGAGGAGTGTAGAGAACGAAAACTGTGACGCGAGAATTATATATATTAGATTTTGTCAGGTTCCGAATACGACATTCACAGGAACATAAATGGGCTAATTCTATACCATAATTATAGGAATTTGTGAATTATTATTCTTTTACGATTGAATATTTCTTAATTCCTGAAGTTTAGTCACGTCCCAGTGCCATGAAACTAACATTGTTAACAGCAAAACGTGGGTGTATTTCACGCGCCTCTGCTGAGCAGGCATGTTACAACTAGGGAAAATCAGATTAAAATTAAGTAAGAAATTATTTACTAAACTAAATCCATAACAAAATGCAATGCAACACAAAGTTAATAGAGCGCAATATTCTCTGGTGTACGTCCTGTTGGCAACATTAATTTAGTGTGGAGCACAGTGTGGGCAATTTATAGCTTTGTCTTAGAGCAAGTTTCCCTGGGCCGGAGCCAGCACATCATAACTTCGAACCACGGCTTCTTACGTCGAATCCTTGTAAAAACATTATTGAACGAGTAACAGGAAAGTAAAAAAAAGTTATGTAAAGGTTAAAGAAACATTTAACTATGTAAAACTAAGACTACCGTGATCTAAGCCATTATATGGAACTTTATACTTCGTTATATGCACAATTGAAAATAGTTCAATTGTGCATATAACGAAGTATAAAGTTCGATTCCGTGATAAGGAAAAATTCTATTGGATGTTGAGTTTGCCGGTGTTTAAAATGCATTTCAGTCCTATATTTTCCTCGTGCGTTCAAATATTAAAAATATTTTCCGAGCTTATTAAGATTAGCTAGAAAAATCCCAACGCTTCGGCTTTATCATATTTGCCTCGTATGAGCTCCTAACTCGATAAATTGATTAGCCGTAAACGGGGATGCCGTAAGTCTGGAAACTTTTACCTCGTTAATCATGAAGCTCCTATAATATTTTAACCTGTTTGCTTTCCGAAAAGCCTTATTTACCTGCAAAGACCTTTCTAGCGAAGGCCTAACAAAACAGACCATGACCAAACACAATGGACACAATTAATAACACCGTCTTTTTTCTAATCCACGAATTTTCCTCCGGTGTTCGGAACCGTGTTTTGAGAGGACCATAAATTCAATTTGCTAGAAATTTGTTAATTTGAAATTTATTACCGACCTACAGAATACGCAATGAAGGGTTTAAAACGGTTGGCTTGAGAGAATGTCGTAGTCTAAATTAATAATAGCTGGCTTCATCGGGAAGGTTTGACCCGTCACTATGATTAAAAAGGAAAAGGTAGATTAGTTTATATCTCGCCCGGTTAGGCTTGCTACACACATTCGATTCGGCATGAATCGGTTCAGCCGAGCGGTAAAACCGAATATGTTCGGTAAAAATACCACTCGATTTGACCGCTCCTAAATTTTTAAGCCGAATTGTGACAATCGGACCCAAAGAAACTACCCAATCGGCACGAACTGAAAAAATACAGTATCCCGAGTCAATTCTTGTACGATAAATACTCCCGACCCGAATATGTGTGTAGCAATCCTTACGCGTAAAGGAAAGGTCTCGTTGAGCTATGTGTGCTAGATTGCCATTACAGTTGACTGAATAAAACCCTTTCGACATTGAATAGTTTCGGTTTGATTTTTGCGATGTAAATCTATTTTACTTTTACATTTATAACGTTATTGTGAAAACCTATTCATTCCAACATTCAATACAGCGGTCGGTAAAAAATTTCAAGTCCTCAAATGGACTAGTTGCAGCTATTGTTTTAAAAAAATCTACTTTTAGTAACAATAGTTTGAATTTAACCATCATCGCTTAGCCTTTCTTCCAAACTATGTTGGAGTCGGCTTCCAATCTCACTGGATGCAGCTGAATACCAGTGTTTTACATGGAGTGACTGCCTATCTGACCTACACAACCTAGTTTCCTGGGTGCACGATACCCTTCGGTAAGCCTGATTGTCAGACTTTCAAGCTTCTGACTACTGTTCATGACTGCCAAAGATCTTTAAAATAGACAGCCGGGACCCACAATTTATACAACATTTTATATAAGCAAGTACAAGTTTAATCGTATACTCTAGTTTATACTACAAATAACATGTAAGGATTATATGACAAAGACATACATTTCTCTATACAAACTTGATAATATCAGAGTTGTAACAAAACACTTGCAAACATAAACCATTACAATGTGCAGTAAAACGACAGTCGACACTACATTTAAGACCCACTTGACTTCCTTACGTAGCGTTATAATACACCGAGTACCCAAACATTACTGCAACATCTCGATTCACATAACTCGTGTGTGTCCACACAACACGCGTGGACTCCGCAAAAATACTACTTCCCACTATCCTACTAATATTATAAATGCGAAATTTTGTGAGTATGTATGTATGTATATATGTATGTTTGTGAGTATGTATGTATGTATGTATGTATGTATGTATGTACGTATGTAAGTATGTATGTTTGTATGTATTTATGTATGTATGTAAGTATGTATGTATCTTTGAATGTTTGTTACTCTTTCACGCAAATGCTACTGAACCGATTACGATGAAATTTGGTACCTATGTAGCTCAGGTAGACCAAGAATAAAACTTAGACTACTTTTTATCCCGGAGTGGGATGGGTTTCTTGTCAGACGAAGTCGCGGGTAGCCTCTAGTGAGGAAATATACTCGGAATAGCCTGTCGTCGATCGTTCATTATATGTCGCGCGAACGATCCGTCAATGCCAGCTACGTTGATTTTATTTACAGGGGAAAAGTGCCGTGATTTGTATTAGAAGTGCGGCTGAAGGTGATATGAAATAAAATTGGGGTATTGTTGTCTCATGAATACTGTAATTTTAGTGAGTTTGGTAAGGAAATAGTAAGAAGTATAGTTCAAATCAATTTGTTTTACATTTGATTTTGAATGCGAATTTCTTTTTATGTGTTTCTCTTTGTATTTAAATCCACGCATTGTCACTAAGCTTAGATATAAACAACTCACATTTTAGGATTAATACTGACTATTTAGTTTAAGTTATGTAATTTATTATGTTCTCAAGACAATTAATCGCTAATTGCAAAGCCCAAACCTTGTATTATGAATGCGGGCACTAAGTTCAACTATCACGATTCCGAACCATTAAACACTACGAAATACTGCTCCGTGCGTGTTAAACAATTCTACAACTCGCTATAGGTGTTTAAACATACACTGAACTCAATTATTCACAGTACATTAACCTCAATGTATGGCGATATTGAAGCTTATAAAAAAATTCAATAATATATTTTGTGACGTCATCATGGACTTCATCAATTTTTATGTCAGAATATCAAATTGCCGAAAGACCTAACCGACACTTAGAGAGACTGAATTTTACGATCGTATAAGTTTATTTATGGGCGTACATTTTACAGTTATTAGTTATATCTTGTATTGATTGTGACCCTCGTAAAATTAATGTCGTTTACGTGCTTTACTTCACACAATGGGTGTTTGTAAACTGAAGTGGATGGATGATTTCTATAGCTTACTTTATTATAATACTGACTCCTCCAAAGACTGCCTTCGTGGCGCAGTGGTTTAGGTCGCCGCGCCGCTACTATTGCGTCTGGAGGGCGTGGGTTCGATTCCCACACGGAGCAATTATTTGTGCGATACACAAATAATTGTTTCGGGTCTAGTCGTGCTTTGTGTCCGTTGCTTGTATGTTTGTAGAAGTCTCTGCGACACAAGAGTCTTTAAAAAAATCTACAATTGCAGCTGAAAGGTTTCTGTATCGATCAACTGCGGCACACCTGATGCCTGCTTTCCACTGTGTTGATGCATTTTTAACTGCATTGAAGGGACACGAGAGCCGTAGAGAGACTAATGGTGGTGTCCGTAGTACGTAATAGAATCTCTACTACACATAGATTGACGGCGAATGAAGGAAAATGATACTTACAAATGCATTAGTAGTTATTTTGTAACAACAAAAGCTGTTTGTTGCTTAATGTTTAGAAATAAACCTTTTATATGTGACCATCAAGATAATTATCTAGCTTGTTTTCTCTCATTTGTTTGCACACAAAAATAATGTCTTTCGTTATCGCTTTAACTACATACATTTTAAGAGTTTATTTAACATTCGCAGTTGCCGAGCCACTGCAGTATAAATCTGAAGTTGTAAAAAGTATTTACGTAAATAAATTCACCATTTGATATTATGAAATTTATGATTGTGTCCTTTTTTAGGTCAAAACTTGACATATTGAATATTTAACATTTATTTACTTATAATAGCTAGTATCGTCCGTCCCATCGACGCAATTAATGGTAAGGACGATACTATCTACACTTTTAAAAATAATAATAAAAGTTCAGTCAAAAGCCTGTTTTAACCAGAAAACCCTACAAAGTACCAACTACCAACCGTATAATTTAATAACGAAACCTCTGCACGATAACACTCGACTTGAATAGTAACACCGAGCAGCAAAAACGAAAACTTGCTCTAACGTTCACAACATAACACGTTCAGAACACCATAATGCACAAATAATGAACGGCTATTATTAGTCGCCCACCAGCTCGCTAACTTCCGCCATAAACATAGTTCACGAGCATATTTCTTTGAACGGCTGCCATATATTTTTTCCCAAACATTTCACTCGTACACAAATCCATTCCATACAAAAATATATAATGACGTCATCGAATCGGGTCTTTCCAAATCATTTGCTGGATCGAATTAAGGAAGAGGAAAAAGTTCCATTGAAATATGACACCTGTTAGTCGGGCTTGCTTGAATCAAAGGACGATGATAAAGACGGGGTATTCAATAAAGGGAAACGGTCCCTTTTCTTACAAATACCCTCTATCTATATAGGTAAGTATGTTTTTGTGTGTCCGGGATTTCGGCATTATCTCGGAGTTCGGACGTAATGTATGCCTACCTGCGTGTTTCACACACATCGTTTATTATTTCGGATGACAGAGAATAAGTATTTTTTGGGGTTCACGGTTATCTAATCAACACATCTCGGCTTACTTATAACTACGACGTGTCGGCATGAGGAAAAACCTTTGCATATTCTAAATATTATGTGTGAAATAATATTCATTTTCTTTATTAAACTAATTGGGTGCAGTCTCTAAAATAACGTTTGATTATTTTCATAGGGCAAAGATACCTATAGAAGCTTCTCTAAAAAGGATATCTTATCTTCAGTCACGTACTATGTAAAGGTCGATATCAAAGTTTAAATCTAAATATACAAAGATATGCCAAAAAGCTTCTAAGCGAAGGCGAAGAAAAGGAAAAACTAAAAAAAACATTCTCACAAGATGAAAACAGTCCACAAACTACTAGAACCAGCTAGGGCGGTCGCAAATAAATTAGATTTTTGAAACTAAGTCGGAGTTTTCTAAATTAAAGAAAGCTTTCCGGTCACACCTCACGACCGCGAGATTCACAATCGTAGTACTACATCAATCCAACAATCTGAAGATAGTTCTGCAAGCGGAACAAACTTTTCTACTTTTAATTTATTCTTCGTCAGTTCCGAGTTTGCTCCACTGACTCAACTTGCGAACGGAAAACTAACAGGAAAAGTAAGAAGTCGATTTGTTTGAACCATTATTCCAGTCCGTCTCTTAAATCGCTCAGGTTTAATTGAACTGAATAGAATCTTACGTTATGCTAGGAATGAAAGCAATCCACCTTTTTTTAGACTCTAGAGCTGCACTATGTCACTGGAGACTTTAAAATCATTATTATGTTCGAGAACTGAACTAAGTGCAGAAGCGATAAGATGAATGGTTTACCATTGTCGATTGCTTCCAATCTACATTAATAATAGTATAGATTAAGAGTTCGTTTGTTTGAAGGCGCTAATCCCAAGAACTTCTGGTTCGAATTGAGAACTTATTTTGTGTTGTTCCATTTATTCATTAAGGATTTAGGCTGTATTACATCACGTTATCACTAATATCAGTTCATAATGAGCAAAATATTTTTGAAAACAGGTTACTTTCTGATTTTTTTTTTTTACCCGAACCCCAATGGAATATTAACTAGTGGTTATTTCCAGTCTTTAAATAAGACTCTAGATGTTGAAAATTAAACAAACTAAATTGAAATTCCTTGAAGTATTTCAAAGTAAATATTAAAATTCCTTGGAAACTTTTGTAAAGATACTTTTTTGCTAATTAAATCAATACAACGTTAAGGCTAACAAAGTATGTTATCAAAGAACTAACTACTTCAATGAACGTAAACAATGTATTTAATAAGTTAGTGTAGAGTTTCAGTTTTATTTTATCTCGTGAGATTGTATGCGAACAACACAAACTTTTCTGTTGTATAGAATTTAATTAGTAAATCAAGTAAGTATTAATTTGCGGAGTTATTCATTATCCGTATCTTCACGTATTTCACTTGGCATTCCATAATCTATAAGAAACATTTCTACTGAACCATGAAATAACTCTTACCAGTGTTTATGTATCCACTCAAAAGACATTCACCAATGAAGTACAGACATAAAGCTCGGTACTAAAATAGCAATTTGTTCAGTATCAACTAAAATCATTAGCGTTTAGTAAACAGCAGTAAACGGCATAAAACACGCCAAGCCGGTTCAATATTGAAGGCGAACCAGATCCTCTTCAAAGCATCGTAAAACGTCCTCGGACCGGCGCTACAATTTATGTCTCATCCCCAAATTTTATACGAAAACGTTCGATAAAGGGTGACATTCTGGAAAACATAAATTACGTTTAGGTTTTCCACATTTTACCCTCTCAACCGAAGTGGATCGACCAACGTTAACAATATGGCGAAACTGTAATGCAAAACATGAAAAATGGGCCCGACAACCGCTTCAAATAGTAAAACTGAGTTTTATTTTACGATACACCGAAAATGGATTTTGTAAAATAATTTTCTATTTGCTATCAAGTAGAATATAGAATTTACTCGACGTGTGGATACTTTATCGGGTTGGTGCTAAATCACGTCTTGACACAACGTAGAAAATGTAACGCCGTGTTGCTGCAATAATTCATTGGAGCGCACTACGCGAGGATTACATCGTAAAGGGCGCTTACATTCGTGACATTATATGGTTATTAAGTCATTCCGACAGAGCCGGAGTAATCGCAATCAGTAATTGCACAGTGTGGCATAAGCCTATTTAACATTTCCTTAAGCTTGGAGGGTGATGCCCTCAAAAGCATATTAATCTACTTGACCCCGCCTAAGTCTGCTTGATACAATTACGTCTTTACCCTTTAAGCTGGTTTAATGCCTTCGCACAAGGCGGTTAAGGGAATTTTCAAAATAACGTCGACAGTTTACCCGAAGCGACGGTGCGCTTCCGGACTCTGCTCTACTTACTAATGAAGAGAAACAAAATTGTTTGTATATTTAAGTAGACTTTTAAAGAGATAACACTCCGTCAAGCTAAAATTGCGAAAAGCAGTTTTTTAGACTCAATGCAAAGAATACCTTACAAATGGTTATTGGAAATGAAGGGCTTTCAATCGGAATTGCAAATCCGAAATAATACAATCAAATTGTATAATATATTTGACCCATTCCAATAAACCTCTCCTTCAAAAAATCTCGACACCGCTTTAAAACTGTAACATTTCTCAAGAGGCTATAGAATAGCAGTCAAGGCCGTCTGAGCCACAAGTCAATCAAGGTGAGTTTTTCTCTGAGAGTGAAGGCCATTCATCAAAAGCCTACAATTTGTCTCCAACCGTTACCTCAACTGACAGACACCACCCACTAGTTATCTACTTACAGCTAAACGAGTTTTTTTTCACCCAGTGATTAGAGATTCGGTATTTATTTGTGAGAAATATTTTTTGTTTTCTTTAAATGCTTGTTTATGTTAGTTCGTTTTGAAAACACATTTCAAAAGTGAATTTGTGATGTGGCCTTTCGTCTTACAAAGGGTTATTTGCGAAGTGACGAAAATTATCTCTTATAGGTGATTAAACCACTGAGAATCTAATTTATCACAAAAAGGTTCACAAAACAAAATGCAGACGTACAAAAATGATTTTGGGAATCACGTAGATATTTTTTTACATGTTGAAACGAACCCAAATGTACTTTTAACGACTACGTTACTTTTTCCTGACAAATATAAATTTAATATAGAAAAAAACAAAACAAATTTGCTCGCGGAATGTCATTACAAATGTTTAAGCAATAACTGTTAAACATTAAACTTTTAAACATTTTATGAATTGTTTCAAAACAATATCTCGATTCGCTGTTAGTTATAATGTATAATACTGTGATAACAACTTCAAACGAGATGTCGAAGCTGTGATAACGGTTAATATATGCCGCCCATATTCCGCTGTTAAATAATAGTTGTTAGTAAAGCTAACTGCAACGTAATTACGTAATTAACGAGATTGAACTAAATTAGTTAAACGTATGCAGTTGTTCGTAATATTGCAATTGATATTGTTTACAAGGTTAACTTAATGTAGGGATGCAATGGCGGACACTAAAACTACTTATTTTGTAACTAATATTGTAGTTGTATTGTCTGTGTTTTCGTTGCCGTTTAACAACTAAACCATTACATCAATTTTAATTAATTTTAGCATGCAGCAGTTAAATAATCGGAGCCCGAAATGAAGCCCATTTTTAATTGCCTCTTGGAATTGTGTTCTATTAAACATAAAAAACGCGATTTGGGCCACGTTGGTCATAAATTTTTAAGTAAAACACTCTTTAACCAATTTAAAAAATACTGAATAAGAACTTCATTCAATAAATTAATTAACATTTATAGTATCACACATACATAATTGAACAGTAAACTAATTCGAATGTCCTGTAGAACCCACAAATCAGTGAAGGAAAATAATAAAAGTTCAATGGTACAGAACGTATAATAAAAACAACACCACTTGCACAGAGATGTCAAGCGCAATAGGCACTGAAAAATAAAAGCAATTTCAATTCAAAACATTTATGTCCTACAGTTTTGTTTAGACCAATTTACGTGGAAATGTTCGTTAAAAATATACAACACTGATGGATTTTTCGGTTTCATTTTGGAAAACAAAACTATAGATAAAATGAATATTTACTCAAACATAATTGTTTTTCAAAATCTGTATCATCATTTAATAACAATAAAAAGGGATACACATATTTATTTGTAGAGAGTATTTCATGAAACAGGCGAACCAATCAGATTAACTTTAGTTACAGAAAACTTTTGGTCTAAAATTAGTACAGTCAGCGTCTTTAAACCGCCTAACATATTCCCTGTAGTCCGGCGCATATAAACGCTCGATTCAATTATTGCTGAGTAGTCTCCAATCTAAAATTTAAACACAATAAGTATAGCTATTTGGCTCTAACAAAATACAATCAGCAAATCTGTAAGTGAAAAACCGATGTCTAGACTGCAAAACAAAGGTCATAGCCATTTGTCTTTATAAGCCACTATAATAAAGCCTTCTTTGCCGCATAACCAATTTCAAATAAATATTCTCAAATAAAGTAGCACTGTTTGTCTGTCGCTTCTTCATGCTAATGTTCAGTGGTTTGAACCCATATGAATATAATTTTGTATAAAGATAGTTCGAGACTCTAATAGTATATAGGATGGTCTTTAGCTCATGGATCCCACGGGAATAGAAACTAGACGAGTACTAAGCCTTATAATCATAGTCTACGCAGACAGAGTCACTGCAAGAGCTAGTATTTAATAAATCACAGTACTAATGACATATTGGCGCATTCCTCGCAGAGCAATAAACAAAATGATAATAAACTTGTCGGCGTCGCAATAAATTCCACTATTTGCTGGAAACAAAACACACTGCATGAAATATTACTCAATAAGGACATACGGACAATTGGGGAAATAGCGAATCATAAAGGCGTGTCTACATGCCCACATTGCCCATGATATTGTGGAAATTATTTAAGATTGAAAGTTTGATAAATAGTAGAAAAATACTTTATTGTGATTCCGTTTACTATAAATCTGATAGCAACATACTCTCCGCTCCACTTATCTCCAAGGATTTGTAATTCGAAATTATTCTTACTTGTTCTAACGATGAAGAAAGCATCGTGATCAAACCATACGTCGCATTTGACTCTAGACCTAATTGTTACCCATTTCTAGGTAGGAGACCCTTGCCCAATAGTGGGACGATGTTGGATAAAATTCATGAAAATGTCATATATATAGTACCACGGTATGTACATAATATTCCAGAAAAGATAACATAGTATCTTACTTACTTTGTCAAGTAAAATCTGTACATGAAATATTCACACAAACCACATGAAGCCGTCGAATCTCCGAGTTAATCCACACTGACAGCATGGGACACAGCCTTCATCGAGATAAGACCCGCGGACACCCCGCCACCACAGGGTACAGGAAAACTTACATTTACATGAGAGTATATAGGATGTAAGGTAAAGAAATAGTGCTAATTCAAGGTATGTCGCCACTCTAAATTTAATTAATTATTAAGACAATGTATAAAACTTTACCACTTTTTTATCTTATGCAAGATTTTCCAAGAATCACTTCACAACCACCCTTCATTAATAATTGAATTGTTAAACTACTACAAAAAAGATGTAAAAACTAAGAATAAAATTAAATGAGAGATGTAATGACGCGTAGCAGCTCCGTAGCTGAAGCGTAGCTCACTCGTAGCAGAGTTGCAGCGCAGCTACGGAACACGGACATAACTGATATGTCACTATATTACCTTCAATAACAGCCCTAATATTTGTGCAGTAGATATTATACAGAGTGTTATCTTTACCAAAGTAGAATTAAGCTAAAATTGCAGCATAATCGAGAGCACCTCGAGGCTGTTCTGAGATTAAACACTAACTACTGTAAGTTGGTGCGCAAGATCCCGATTTCTATGTATCCTAACTTTGTTCTAAAGTTAACCTCTTGGTTAATCGTGACTACGGTAAGCACGTAACTTCCTACAGTTGTTATATGTAAATTTTAAGATAATGTTGTCGCAACCGAAAAAATATTCTAATACATTTAGAAGCGAAAAATTAATTATCTTTTGCGCAACTACATCTAGCCACATTTTAAATTTTTGGTGAATGAGCCAATAACTCGGTGTTATATGTTGAGTAGCTTTAATATAACAAAGTTCCATAAAAACTTCCAATCTTTTCCATCAGCATACTTTTGTGAATTTAATAAAAGAAACCTTCTAACTTGACACAAAAAATCATACTTAGAAGATGTAAAAGAATTACCCGCTGAGTCTATTCCTATAATATTAATTCAATGCGAAAACATTTGATACAATACAAAATAAACAATTTAAAGTTTTAAAAGCAAATCTAAAAATAACTAGTGTTTTACCTAAAATTTGCTAGAAAACGTATAGGTTTAGTTTGTAAATAAATGATTAGTTTAAAATGTTATCTTCAACTAGCACGTGAGGCAAAAAGCTTACAGCTAATGGATTAGACGCACTAACTTGACACTGATCGATTTGAAGCCTGAAAACATTTTTAAAACGTATTGCAGCACACAGCTGTGCTAACTATTTATCTTGATACTGCATTACTTTATGAAAAACTAGTTGCCACCCGCGACTTTGTCCGCGTTAATAGATTTCCTGGGGAAAAAATAAAACTAGTGTTAATCTAGGTTTTAAGTTACAGGTGTAATGAAAATCGGTTCAGTCGTTTTTACGTAAAAAAGTAACAAACATACATTATAATAACATATCCAATATATCCATCCATCCTCACAAATATTCAAAATTCGTAAATCTAAATTATAAAATTGCTCGTATTTAAAAAAATACTCAGACTGAAGAATTCCCCGTAACATGCTAATTATTTGTCATTTAAATGTATTTCAACAAAAGAGTTAGGTTGGTTTAATGTATTTCACAGAAATGTAAAACAAAAAAATCTGAAAACAGTACAACTGTTGATATAAAATGTACCTATAGCATTCTATTTTATGTGTGTACTAAAAATAAACTAGCTCTTAGTAATCAAATAGCCTTAAGCCAAACCGCCTGCCAAACAGTAATCTCTGGAGTACCAATGTCAACGCGGCTTTACAATTACCGAGTTAGCGAACAATATCCCGGCACTAACGTTCAAAAGTGACTGTGCCCCGGGCGCACACATTATTGTCAATTCCATTCCCTACTCACTCGTTCACCGGCCAGTTTTCTAACAATTACAACCACTATCTGCCGTTATGCTATACAAAGAATTCAGAACACCTAATACAGCCATTTCGAACAAAGCAAATCCCTGGACTATTTCCAATTCATTTATGTAGGCGTTAAATATAAAGGTTTTAATGAAATTGAAACTTTATTTAGATAGTGACGAGGGAGAGTTTCTGACTTATAAAGGCTTTGTATACGCATTAAAACGACATCGACTTCAGATATTTATAGTCATTTGAGCCATCCGATTTGATACTATTTTGGACAAAACATTAAACCATTAGGTACAGCGTCAGTAATATTAAGCCCTTAATTAATGAAATTTATTTGATAAACAAAATATTTTTTATAAAAATGCAAACAATTTTAAAATTCTGCGGACAGAAAACACATTGCACGTATGTATCGCTGTTCTAAAACAAGCAATTTTCTTTTTCAATGCAGCAAGCTGTACAAACCTAAAAGAGCGTGCGAGACATTTTTATTACAAAAACACGATAAGCCGTTTTAAAACTGGGTAAAAATACGAAAATGTTCGCTGTGCTCGTACAAAAGGCTTTATAAAACTGTACATGAGGCTAAAACAAATGTTATAAGTATCAAAATAGTTGTAAGTGCAACCACTACTGCGTTTGTTGTAGACAGTAACATTGTAGTGAAGTTAGTCGAAGTTAGGAAGTGTGAACGAAGCGTGGCTAATAAATGGTTCCTTTTGAACCTATGTGCGGTGGTAACTTTTGCATGGTCCAGAGTGGTCCTTGTCTGTTAAGAGAAGTAAGTTTTTAGGAAAACACGTCACGGTCCGCTACAAATTAGAAAAAGTGAAGAGGAATAACCTACATAGCTAGATTTGCGTTTTAAAGCGTTTTTTTCGAAAAGCTACAATGTACCTACTCGGTGCATTAAGTGCTTATTTAAATAAATTCTACATATATTTTATGATGTATAAACGGTTTGTTAAATGAATGAATTGACCAGATTAGTGTTAGTAATGAATGTGAATAACATGCAATTAATTAAAATAGTTTGTTATAATTTGATATTCTATTATAAATTTAAATTAATAACTCTAGTTCAATATTAATTATAGTGATAATGAATCCTGAAATCATTAAGCAGCATAAATTTAATTGGAAGCTCAGCGAAATACCTTAACATTTTTTCGCATTAAAATATCACAATTTAACACCACAATTGTAAAAAATACGAATAATTTCTCACACAAAATTTTCATTAGACCAAAATGCTTAAAATTTATTCTAAATGCTGCACGTTACTCGTGAAATAACGTCATTATCGCGGGAGCGGAGTCGTCGCGAGCGGTAAAATGTCTTTCTGATTACCTTTTGGCAGTCAGTGGACGTTGACATTTAGGACAAGGAGAGTGTAAAAGGTCCGGTGTAATAGCATCACAAACCCATGGAGCGAACCTTTAAGGTTAGGTTCCGTAGTGAGCGGATTCGTCAGCGATTATTGAGTACGTTACTCTAATACGCTTCCCGGAGGATTAATGAAGCTGTTGATTCGAATTAATGTGATTGAATCGTGCGTTGCATGTTCACAAAATCACTGATTCGTCTTACTTACAAGGAAAGCGAGTCAGTGATTTTCTCCGTCTTGATTTCCAGCTTTCAAGTTGATGAGTAATCTCGCTTATCGCTTTCAATATAGCATTGCTTGTTTTCCTTCCGAATATAAAATATTAATTCATTAACTACTCACTGATATTTCCTTATAAACGTTGTTTCCCTTAAAGTATACTAATTTTGCTTACTGAAAGGAAAATTACGTTTCTGATAATAATTTCCATATATACCCAAATTGCTGACATTACGCGTATTACAAGCTTGTAATATTATGAAAAAGGGAATAACAAAGTAGACACTGATTAAGGCATTGAGATTCCTATTTAATTCATTACCTTCTATAGAAATGAAATAAAGTTGCTTTGAATTAGACAATATTAGCAAAGATTTTGTTCAAAAACATTCATTAAGATGATTAGTTTCTATACTAAAGTCGAAAGTTAAGAACAAGTCATGTTATACATTTAAGTAATTATAATATCCGCAACCGGCGGCCGTTCTTTTAGACTCAACAAAGCAAATAATTAACTTCTAACGTCGTTATTGCTTTATTATAAAAGTTTATATTATTCAGTTATTCTTTGTCTGAGCTTACGAACGAATTTGTACTTGCAAATTGTATTTTTGTTACGTTACAATTGTTCATACCTATATTCTTTTCGAATTGAACTGTATAATGTTAATCTTATCCAAATATCAAGTCATTTATTTAAAAATTACTATAATGATATCTTTATACAAAAATCAGTTGAGAAGACCTAACCGTCAATTTATGAAATGGACCGAAAATACAAGGATAATGTAAGATACATACACATGTCGGAAAACCTCACAATGTTCACGATAAAATAACTCCCCTTTCTTTGGCTTTCACGCAGTCAATGCACAAACATAACTATACGCAAAGCAGGAAGTAAAGCGACACAATATACATACAATTAGGTAGACACGACAAGAAAAATAAGTGAAGCGATTGTACGACGTCGTACAGGATAAACCTTTTGTGGCAAAAGATGGGACCGTTGTAATACATTCAGCAAACAGGGGTTCCTTTCATAATAGAACCGTTACAAACGGGGGATAAAAGAAAAACAAGATAAAATTGTACCACATATCCGGCTTATTTAGTTCCTACGTCATTGTTTAAAATATAAAATGGTTAAGGTACATTTGAATTTTGAATATGCACAAAGCCGCTTGCAGGCGTTTAAGAACCTCGTTTTTCAGAACCCGTTTGTTGTAACGCCAATTTAAAGTGTTTAAAATATTTTCCGGAACTAGACAGCAGAAACACTCTTACATAACTTTGTGAGGATTAACTAGCATTATTGTGTATGTGATTCTATCAAAACAGATTTTGTTCTAGCTCAATTTTTTTTTCGCATTCATTGAAATCGTTTCTCAAAATAAGCTTCAAGGTCGTGTATTGTTTCTTCTTCAATAGTTGACAGACAAAAGTACGGGTATTTTACTAACATTAACCAGCAATGCGGCCACATAAAACGATCTTAAGTATTACTTAGCGTTTATAGCAGTTTTATTTCAAGTCCCAAGTCTTGAACAGCGCTTGCAAGCACGTGCACTCGAAAGGCCAAACCACCTCTATAAATATCAAATCGCAGCACTTGATACACGTGAGGCAGACTTCGTGAAATTCTTAAAATGTTTTGTCTTTAAACCTTCGATATAACGATGCTTGTTGGGTAGCATAAAAACTTAACTGATAAATTGAAATTGGATTATAACTTCTTTGTCGAATAAAATTAAAATTTCAGGGATAATAATATATAGCATGTTAAGAGACTACTAATTTTTTCCAGAAACTGCGTGCATATCGGACTAGAAACTTTTTTTTTCCAATATTTACATGTGCCCATTTGAATAACGTTATTATAATCTAAGCACAAGTTTGTAAGTATTTTATAAAGTTATCGATTATGTGTACCCATGTAACGCAAGTGCAAGCTCTATTTAACTAGTTATTCGTAATATAATATTGTTGTCAGCAACTTCGGGGATCCTGGGAGTGTAATAACATCCAAAGTGCTATGGTATGTTAGCAGAGGACTGAAGCTGCATTTTCCTGTTTTTATGTGGGCACACTCTCTTAACATGAAATTTACATAATATCGATTGATTGAAAGAAGCTGACGAACAGAATATATGCAGTGCAAGACTGTTCTGGGATAGAAGTTTGAAGACTGGCTTCCAGAATGCTGATGTAGAATTGTCGGATGTTGTAAAAGATTTGGTATAAACGGGTCTTTGCAGAGATTTATACCAAAGTCTGTCTATTTGTTTGACAGTCTGTCAGCTACACTTTCACTGCTGCTTTTTTAATTACATTCAGTATAGAGATATGTAGTTCAAGACACAGAATCAGACAGGCTTATTTTATTAAATTTCTAACCAATACCTACTTAAAAAGTGAATAAAAATATGATGCTGAGCGATCTATTAATATCTCTTATTAGGAAAAAATACCTATAACCAGTAGTCAGACGATAGCACAAATTAATTTCCAAAATTTCGTAATTTGATAAATAACAGCACACAAAAAAATACAGAGCAGTAGTAAAAGTCACGTTTTTTAAAGTCCCCATACATAGAGAAATGCAAATATACATTCGTAGCTTTTCATACACAACTCTAAAGTCTAAAAGGTTACACCAAACTATTCAGCGTACAATCTAGGTCTCTAGGAGCTACAATTATTGTAACATACGAGGATAACGTGTCCACCTTAATGTACATCCTAATGCGCAACCCTAATGCATCGTCTATTGCAGCTAATGTGAACTTGCTTTTATCTGCTTTGAATATCTGTTCCGGAGAGATTTTCTACGATATTCTTATGATATTTTGTTCTCAATACTGTTATTTATATTTGCAAATACAGAATTGTGCTTGTTCATGGTAGAAAACTACTTAATCGTCTCTGAGACAAAGGGAAGGGATTTGTGAATGAAGCAAGGGAAGTTAGTAAGGATCGTACCAAGTGGCGTTCTTTGGTCTTTTGTGGGCAATATTGTAAAAAGCGTGATATTATGTATGTATGGATCGTCTAAGATATAATGTAACAGTGAATTAGAAATTAATTAGTTGCCTTCAATTAGTTTAATGTACATCCTTAAGCGCAACCCTAATGCATCGTCTATAACAGCTAATGTGAACTTGCTTATCTGCTTTGAATATCTGTTCCGAAGAGATTTTCTACGATATTCTTATAATATTTTGTTTTCGAAAATATTATTTTTGTGGGCAACTGAAACTTGTTTACTGTAGAAAAGTAGTTACTTATTGAAACATCTAACATTAAATGAAACGGGGATATTTTGTTTTTATTTTACTTTTATGTGGATTATTAGCAATGTCATACTATTAAGTCTTCAGTTAACATATTAATGAAGCCAACATAGTCATGTTTACAACGTTCCCTGAGATGATATTAATAATAACCATTTAGGTACGTCTTAAATAAAGATAAAAGCTTTACTTGAGGTAACACTTGAGTTTATGTTCGTATGTAGGAAGTCATAGTAAATTAAATGCTCTTATAAAAGTACTTTGTTCACAAAACTCTCAACATGTTATCAAACACGGAAAGGATTTATTATTAACCGACATTGTATATGAAACGATGTTTGTGAAAGGATTTTTTTGACTGCCTCTGTGGCGCAGTGGTTTAGGTCGCCACGCCGATACCACTGCAACGGGAGGTCGTGGGTTCGATTCCCACACGGGACAATTATTTGTGCGATCCACAAATAATTGTTTCGGGTCTGGTTGTGCTTTGTGTCCGTTGTTTGTATGTTTGTAAAAGTCCCCGCGACACAAGAGCAATTCTTAGTGCGGGAGTTGTCTTTCAAAAAAAAAAAAAAAAAAAAAAAAGAAAAAAAAAAAAAAAAAAAAAAAAAAAAAAAAAAAAAAAAAAAAAAAAAAAAAAAATTACAAAACTGGCTTAACTGTGAAAAGCTTTCGATCAACATCATGAGCGCGCTCAACAAGCGGATTATGTTTATACTTATATCCTTGTACCTACTTTCATCTTTTTATGAAACATTTCCAGTTATTTGTGAGTTTCTTTCAAGGAAATAAAACACTTATTCTTAGAAATTCGCTGCTTGAATAAATGAGACAATGGGACTCTTAAATATTTAATAAAATACATTAAACAGTTTTGGCAGTTAATGGACCTATTACTGTCTTCAAAATAATTGCTTGCCGAACTTTCATAACTTAAACAATTTGGTACGTAGGCTTACCTAAAATATTCTATTTCAATTCCTTTTTATATGACCAAGAAAAAAAGAAACAGTATTATATAAGACGACATCCTAAATTACTAATTTTTTTCTATTATGAAGACGTCAAAAGTGACTTCATCAAAAGATAAAATGTTTTATGAACATTCGTATCTTTGCGTCAAAGCTTGTAGTATTCATAAATCCGAGTATGAATAAATGGTTTTTCATTTGCAATGCATGACTTGATTTTTATTTCGTATTTTATTTTATAACACACGTACCTAAAACTAATCCCGACAGAGACATAAAAGATAAAAGCTACCACGGTTGTGTGCAGCAGAATTGAATATATTTTAATGCATGCTTTTAATGTATACCTAGTGTATATGAAAAGAAGAATATTATCTAGGGAATAAGAAAGTCTAGTAAGCCAAAAGCTTACCTTAGTTCCGTGATATTAGATACCTACCGTGGTAATGAATTAACATGGAATATTGATAATTGTGCTATGTTGATAACGAAATAGTTTATTAACCGTAGGTGCCTACAGAATCCCAATTTATTCTGAAATTTTAAGTCTAGTAAGCCAAAAATGTTTGTTGTCGGGAAACTGAAGCACTTAAGTCTACACGGATCTTAATTTCAGTGCGATCACAGCCTTACAAAAGTAGCAACTAAGTAAAACATAATAGGTAACATTAAAGAGTGGCGTACGCAATAATACAATTATGTTAATATAATCCGTTCTGACTTTTATGAATATTCAAGCAGGATGATTTTGCAAAATTGGCACCTACGGGTAAGTGTGTTTAAGCTCGCTTCATTTATATTCTATGCACCGCGCCAATTTGATTGGATCTCTGTGAACACTTCGATGATTGCAAATTTCAAATACAGCGAGGATTTATCCACCTCCATTATCGATTCCTACACGACTAGCTATGTTGTTGATTGCTATGTTGTCTGCTTCTATTTGTTTTGACGCAGTAGGTGAGTAAGTGAATCTGAAATTGTTTTTTGAAAAGCGATTTGTGAGTGCTATTTTTTAGCGAATGAGTGGTTTTATGAATCTGAATAAACTTTTTGCGGTATTTTGAAAAACGTGAACATAAAATTGTTTTATACCGCACTTCAATAAAAAGATAGTACCTAGCTATATTATATTGTAGTTTATCGCTATTTTTTCAAATATAATAATGTCTAGTTGGTAGAAAAACTGAGAGATCCGATGTCCATTCCAGTCCATCAGTTCCAACCAAGTCACTTATCAACACAGACCGACAGTAGGCACTCTCAATTCTTGCCACAGTTTTATAGCACACCACAGATTCCTCCTATAGCAAATTTAGTCGAACAGCTGCCATGAGACCATGGCTGTAGATAGCTATATATGCTGACCATTATGGCGCGGTTCCTTTGTTTTATTCATACGTCTCGCACGTAGGTTAGGCGTTTAGCATACATTTGAATGGGAATGTCTCATCCGAAAAACTGTTCCGTTTTAATACGGCCCCAGTGAAACGTACTTGCTGATAAAAGGAAAAGATAAGAGCTGCGTGATATCTAACGCTTTTACAGATGTTGACATTTCAGATTTTTGTAGAACACAGTACCTACCCACATAGGTACCTTGTTTGTAAACGATACGCTATTTTCTAAAAATGAATTAAAAACAGATGTTAAAAAAAGTGAACAATCCCCATTCTGAATTATTATTACCTATTGTTAATCTTCTATCTCGTCAAAAAAAAATCATAGTACCTACTCAAAATCAAATTAGATTCGACTTAACTCAACTGGGTTTTGGCTTAACAGGATTTCGAACCTGAAGATATTATTAATTTTGTTCCACGAAGTGCCTGAACTATTGTATTTTGGATAAGCTGTACCTATTAAGCTTTCTTACAATATTCCTGGAATTCGTAAACTGGAATCTAGGTCCGTATTAATAGACAAATTTTAACATTAAGACGTGTTTACCTACTTTAGTACTTCAAACGGGTTCCTAAAACCGCGCTTCGAAATTGTTATCCGAGTATGGACTCTGAAGAATTAGTCTAAATACTGTGTTGTAAATATATTGGTAGTTCCAAACTGCATGCAAAGCGTGATAACTTTAGTCTAATGCTCAGTAAGTTTTGGTAAGGTTCCAGTTTATCTACATGCGATTTACTGTTATGTTAGGGCGGAGCATGTGGCTTGAGATTTGCTAACTCCATTTTCCAAAATTATCTGATTAATATTATTAGTCATTAGATAGACCCACAATTTAAAGTGCCACCCATCCACAGAACAACTTCGGCAAGCGTAGCTTAACCTCAATGATGGATCGAATATTAGTATTATTAGTAATCTATACTAATATTATAAAGCTGAAGAGTTTGTTTGTTTGTTTGTTTGTTTGAACGCGCTAATCTCAGGAACTACTGGGCCGATTTGAAAAATTCTTTTAGTGTTAGATAGCCCATTTATCGAGGAAGGCTATAGGCTATATATCATCACGCTACGACCAATAGGAGCAGAGTAACAGTAAAAAATGTTACAAAAACGGGGAAAATTTTGACCCATTCTCTCTTATGTGACGCAAGCAAAGTTGCGCGGGTCAGCTAGTTGTAAATAATTATTTAATTATGCGTTAATACTGTTGTATAAATAAGTTTTATACCCTAAAACGTTAGTTTATTGTAATTTTACAAATAGAAACGCATTTTTTGGAATACGATTTTCACGCAGAAATCAGTTGCGTCACAGAATATGAGCGATTAACGAACAGTGTGGAGAATATCGTACCATATCTTATACACTTTACGTGGTAAAATCTGTAATGAGTATATAATTATGTCTTGGACGACGCTAAAAATGCTCATTCATCACCTAAAATGTTATTTGTTTACAAGCCTGTTTAATGAATGAGAATATTTTTAAGTTACCAATACCTAATTTAAAAGTGTACGGGACATCACGATTACTACGGACGTACGAATAAAAGCTGATCTTCCGCAATAATAAATTTATTTATTTCTTAAACTAATTCATAAAACAACAAAGTAATCAACTTAATTTATTAGTGCTCTTACAAAATACAAATATGATTCCAGTCAAAGATGTTGAATGCTTTAGAAATTACTATGCAAAACTTGATCATCACAAATTGACTTGAGCTCAAATCACAATGATTGCGTATTCATCATTCTACCCACCGACGCAGTAGGTTTATTTTTAATTTGCATACATCCTTAAATTTTCCTTTACTATCGACGAATGTCATAAGGGATTCGATTATAGACTAAATCCCCCTTTACACACACTCTATCGCACATGAAACAACAATCGCGCGTGTAAGGTGAAAGGAAAGACCACGCGCCGCGCTCATCTGTCAAGCCCGCGAAGAAAATGGCGAGCGAAGACCGCGTCGCTTTCCCGCGCGTAATCCTGTACGCTCCTAAGAACGTGCGATAAAGTGTGTGTGTAAAGGCGGCTAATGTTGTAAACAAGTTTACATTGCTCGAGTGACAAAATGTGCTGATCAAGTTGTTATTCGACAGTGGTTTAGAACCACAATCCATCCTCCGCTTCCTCTTCACTGTCGGTAACTTGGAGATCATCTTGTATCGCTGGGTCAGGCTGCAAAACAGAAAAATTGTATAGGGACTTCTGTCATTGTTCAGTGACATTAAAGATGAGTCAACTAAGACATATTTGTGTATTAAGTTACAAGTCTGATTAAATAAATCAGAATCGTGTCCACAGTTTGATATTGATGATTGTACGGAACTCGACATAACCTATTTTATTCAACCAGTTTTAGACAATACTTGTGAAATGTGGCTGCCTCACGGTTACCATACACGGTTTAACGCGCTTTTATACGTTTCGGTATTGAGTGATCTGCTAAACGAGGTGTAAAGCTACAGCTTCTGCTATCCTGACTTGCAAAAACGTTAGAAGGCTGGCGGCACTTGACTTACCTGCCAATTTTCTGGCGGTTCCTCTTTGAACTGCGGCGGCGGTTCTAGCCCTGCTGTGTCCATTGGCATGGGCGGATCTATTGCCATATCAGGCTCTATTGGCTCCTCCTGTATTTATATTATTAGCGTATTAAAATAGTTGTCACAAAATAAACAGCACGTATGTGCTTTGGTTAAACGATTTTTCGCCTTCTGGCTTGAAGGTTTGTTACTATATTTAGACACAAAGTTAACAGGCGCGTAATCATCAGTGTACTAGCAAGGCCCGTGCTTTTTTTGGTAAGGTTTCCAAAGTTAGGTATGTCTGCATCAGAAATACTTGTTCTAGCGGTGAAGGAAAACAAAGTGGTAAAATCTTGCATGCCTTAAAGTTCTTTAACACATTTCTTAAGCACGTGCAAAGTCCCCAACGTGCGTCTGCCAGCGTGGTCGTGTAAAGGTTTAACCTCTAACTGGTTCGGGAGAAGAACCTGGCCAGCAGTGGTATTTGGGAAAGAAACTGAATTATAATTACCACTATCTAAATTTATTAAGTGTATTTTACCTTGACAACGGACGGGAACGTGTAGTCAGTGCTATGCTGATCGAGGTCTACGAAGTCATCTGTTGGCGGAGGCAGCTCGTCCGGCACTTCGCGCTTTATCTTCAAGAACTCTGATGTATCGAAGCTTGGTTCACCCATTTGTACGTCTTCGTCTGTGATAAGTAAATGTGTGAAATAACTGACATAAAAGCCTTTGATTTTGATATTATTTGCTTTTTTATCACGTTACATGATGAAGATTGCAGTAGTTCGTACATACACGTACCGATGTTTATAGTTGTCACCAATACAAATATTAGGTGAGTCTATTTTAATATGAGCCGATTAATTGTTTTCTTTTTCGAACTATAATAGGAAATTATGAACTTTATGGAGTAGAAAAATACTACGCTAAGTTTCGGTCAGCGTAATTTTTCGATATAATCTAATCAATTATTAGTTTTTAGGTATTTGGAAAGTTTACCTGCTCCTGGGTATTTCATCTTGACCATGGCTTCTGCTGCAACCTTCTGCTCCACTTCCTCCAACTCGGAACTTCCACTGTCTGAATACTGGAGATCTAAATAAAACAATTAATTACATCAGTATCACTATTCATCACATTTATAATATACTACCTTTTACCCGCGAATTCGTCCACCACCTGAGTTTTCCCATGGAAATGCGTCACTTTCCCGGGTAAAAAGTATCCTATATCCTTTCGGGTATCAAAATATCTCCATACCAAATTTCATCCAAATTGGTTCAGTAGTTTAGGCGTGATTGAGTAGCAGACAGACAGACAGAGTTACTTTCGCATTTATAATATTAGTATGGATTTTTAATCTTTGAGGCAAAACATGTAAGTTCTTTTACCTTCTTCCAAAGAGTTTTGGTCGTGCCTCGGCCTTCCTCGTTTCTTTGGTGGAGCACCTATAACACATTAAAAATAACGTAAATATGGAGCAGTAAAATAGTTGCGTAGTTTGGTATTAAGTCAGTAGTGTAGTCAATCTATCCATCCAGTTTTAACGTGTACAGGTTTGTATATTTTGCAGAAAAAGCAAGCCGTTACGTTCCTGCCGTTTCTTCTCACGAACAAGCTTTTTCCGAAACGGTAAAAAAATGTATATGGCTTTTACAAACAATAATAATATAAACAAAGTTAATTAAATAAAATGTATCTTGAATTTGACTTTAGTAGACTGCAGTTAATATTTTCTTTGATAACAATAAAATAGGAACATAGTATAATATTTATGGTTTCCTCGATACGGGTTCTCCTAGTGAGGAAACCAATAGATAGTAAGTCTTAAGATGTAACTAGTTTTATATAAAATTATTACACCAAGTGACGTTGATGATTCAACAGTTTGTTTAAACATTCTAAATATTGTTATTTATTTTACATACAATAAATATTTATTTCCTTCTTTATTTCTATAGAACGTTAGCACAAAACATAATATTGAAAAAATAATTGGTGCGCATCCTACCGGGTATATTCTCACCGGATTTAGTCCAGGTGCCAGGTTTAAGTTTCCTAGGACGTCCGCGGCCCCGCTTCTTCTCGTCCGAGGGTGGCGGCGGCGCTGACGGCGGTTCTTCTACGTCCAAATCTGAATGCTCAGCTTCTTCTAACATCTTCTGTTGCACGCGGGCGATGTTCGCTTCCAACTGGCTGACGTGCTCGCCGAACTATGGACGTAAATATTTTGTTAAGAAAAATACAAAAAAAGAGAGTAGCATTAAGACTATGAAGTTCGCTGCAATATTAAAGTACTGTAGCTCTTGATTGTATCGACATTAGAATATATTTAAACTGAGATTATTACAAACGGACACGTGCATTTAAGTGTTCGTTATATATATTATAATATTAATACGAGTAACATTTAGAGAAACAAGTAATACGTACAGTGTTCTTTTACTTGTTAATTGATGTGATAATATTGAGACAGGTCAAGTACAATGAAGAAATAAATTTTATCTGCCAAATAAGTTGTGTATCTGGCAGATATTTTAGAGATATTCTTCGATTAAGTTTATGGAAAGAGTCTAAAATATACCTGTTCCAATGAATCTTGCGTCACTTTAAGTATGGCTTCAGCTTGTCGAGTGAACTGCGAAGTAGGCCCGTTGTAGGCGCGACAGTTGTCTACCAACAGTTGTATGTCGCGAAGGAAATCGTTGCGGCTGTGGTATTTGTGCGCTGTTCAACAAATATTCTATTTAGATCTTTTTATTCATAAAATATTAGAAACGTTTCAAAACATGCTTTGACTAGTCGCGAAACAAAGGACACCTACTGGCACCCATATAACTAATGAAGATCACAGGACTGACTATCTGAATCATTAAAAATGTTAGGTAGCAATGAATTTGGTTGGCACGAAATTGTACGGAGAGGCCCCATGTTTGCTTCGTTCTTAACAATGGATTGAAATGGCTAAAATATAGGCATCTAGTATTATTTTGATCTCAATTCTACTTGTAGACTTTTAGGTAAGTATTAACTAATTTACTAGCCTTTAGACCAGCCTAATAAAATCTTCAAACAAAATATAATAGCGTAAGAAAATAATGTCAATCGTAAACCTTGTATCTTCTTGCCCATGGTCTCCATATCGATAGGTTTCTTGATAACACTGTAGTAGTCTTTGACTTGCTTCTTATTGACCGGCTTCAAGAACGGCCACGCTTCCGGCATCACCTTTAGTTTAGTCGTCAATAGGTTCTCTAAGATGAATGATAGCGCCACCTGAAAATTAACGACAGATGAAATAGGAAATCAAGTTTTATACTGTTTGTATAAATGAATAAGGGTAGCTCTGCTAAATAAAAAGGGAGAGAAAGGCGGAGTTTTGACACTACAAAACTGGATTGCTATAAAAATCATGCTAAAAGAAATTAGATAAGTATTTGGCTGACTTGGTAAACAAGATCAATACATATAGTAATTTAATAAATTGTTATATTTTACTTGGTTTGGTTTAATAAATTATACTATTACTTCGAATTAGGACTATCACTGGCCAAGGCTATTACAGATGAGTTACGTGCGCAGGTCGTGTAAGTGCACGCATCCGAATAAAAAATCCAATGTGAAGTAAAGCGTAGATACTTACGATACGCTGTATTTTTTTCCATATTCTAAAAATATTTGAAATATTACCTGGTCATTATCATCAAGTAAAGGATTGATTTGTTTCTCCAATTTCATGAGTTGTTCTTCCTTTTCAGCCAGTTTTTCCACACATCGCTGCAGCATTCGTTGAGCGGCCACCGTCAAGCTACTTGTTGGTCCTGAACATAATAATGTCAATCGTAATAATATCTACACATTTTTATTTCAAAAGAATCTTGTCGGCAGCTTGTAGAATGTCTTAGAAAAGAAGCTGCCGACAACAAGCCGTCACGTAAGCCGAATTGTCTGAGCTGGCTTTTGTGTGTGACTGCTCTCGATCATAAAGACTATCAAATTCAAGAAAAATATTAAGAAACTCGCGAAAAAATATCACAATTTATGATTTTACTATAACCAGGTTAAGTCAAATGCATTTCAAAACAAGGGTCATTCTTCAATAATAAGTTCTGTTCAAGTGTTCTTACCATTATAAAGTGTAGAATTTTCAACAATCTGATTGACGTCAGCAAGGAACTCCTCTCGGCTCTGATAGTGCTTTTGCCTGAGGTTCTCCCGTATCGTCTGCAAGTCCATCGGTCGCGATACGATGCGATAGTAGTCCGCCACCAACTATGGAAAACAACAAACAGTGAACAGTGAAGGAAATGATGTCATCCAAACGACATGTTTGAATAACAGGGTACGCAAGCGATTGGAAGATTGTTGGTAGGGTGTTCAGTGACAAAAATCTGTAACAAACTTCATGCAAGCAATTTTTTCTATTACCCATATAACTTTTGTAGGTATAGGCACAAGATAATATCCAATTATTTTTATTTGGGTTTTACGAATGAAACCCGTTACGTGCACGTGCAGGCACGTATACGCTGGTGACAGAAGTGTTTTCTTTTTATTTCTATGTTGAATAACACTTTCCACCTTACTTATTACTAACCACGTTCAAAAATATGTTTATTTTTTGTCACTATACACCTTAACCAAAATGCCTCTCGTAGCATATACAGGCAAATAAAGACAATCCATGCAATACTTTAATTTCTTTTTAACTAATACAAATTATATCTAGACAGTCCAATAGACTTATTTTACCTATATTAGTCAAACAAACTACATACAAGGCTGGTACATACGCCTTTACCTACATATTCATATATGTATATAACACAACACCACAAACCTAAACTACATCTAAGTTACATGTCAAATCATGCTTAATACTGTGTTTCATTACTTGCAATGTGCGAAGACTTCGAAGTCCGTACATACATACTGGAGAACACCTATTCTTAGGGAACAAGGGCATAGATTCGTAGCAGTACAAAAACTGCTTCATTTCCTAAGATGTAACTCGATAATGCGCAGACAATTTGAGAGTATTTTTTTATTTCTGTTATAATTGTATCGAATAGGAATCGACGGATCAAAATATTTATGTGTAAAAATGTTTACCACGTCGAGAGTAGGTATCACCTCCGCATACAAACTTATATTTTGAAGTTTGTGGCACAAAGAACAAGCCCAATGGGAATACGATAACCGAATACTGAAACGTAGCCGCAATTTCAATATAATTGCATAATATGTTTATACATAATAACGTGACGATATAGATGTTTTAAATCCTTCTGTTGACGTTTTAGTACTCGGCGGTACGGTTGAGAGACATAAATCATAAACATCAAAGAACATTTAAACATTGATAAATTTCACATTTTTCAAGCAGTTTTCATGTAAAGAAACTTACCTTCGGATTAACTGGGAACAAGAAGGGCTGGACATCTGGTAAATGCCTCATGTGGTTCAAGACTTCTTCGAGTAAAGATGACAAAGTGACGAGCGGGTCGGTGCGGCGTCGTTCCGCGGGGCGACGCACGAGGTAGTCGCAAGAGTCGCCCGTGGTGCCGCGACGGTTGCGGCGCCCGAGAGCGCGGGCCTCACTGCCCGAGCCCAGCCCGGAGCGACGACCACTGCCGCGACGTTTTAGGTCTTCCGCTGATTGCTGGAGATTGATATGTAAGTCAGATTTGCATAGAAGTTTTTTGGACGTAAGCATTTTCCGCGTTATACATTATATAGACGGGTAAAGATTAAGTTAATTTTAGCGTAACTGTGTGTTTCAGATAACGTAGTTATTATGTTGTCTGTGTCAATGTTGCACAAAAGGTTTTTTTTTGTACCAACAAACATTACAATTAGTGTTAATTGCTAGTAAACTTGCCAAACTTTGACGTTTGATGACGAAAAACGCAGTTTTACAAAAATGAAAAAAAAACAAGAAACTTTATACAAAAAACAATATCACATATAAAATCAATACAATTATTTTATACATAAATGTTATTATAACTATAGCTGCTTTTACTAATTTTATAAAAAAAAACTATAAGACGGAAATCTGAATAAAAAATTATGTTCCATTTGCATTCCAGTGCATGTATATGCTGCAAGACTGTTCCGTTCTTTTCATACATTATATCTGTTAACGGTGCTGGAAATGTATATAACTTACCTTAATAATCTTAGTATTGAAGGTAATCTTGGTACCATCAACATAACCCATGTTGTTGTCGTCATCAGATGGTTCCAACGGCGGAGGTTCGACGTCTGGCTCTATAGGCGAAGACGGAGCGCCACCCATTGAAGAAGTGTACAACGGACACGCTTTGTTTGTTCGCATGTGACCCACTTGACCACAAGCGCCGCACTTTGAACAAGAAAAAATAGCCAAGTTTTAAAATATCTATCTGATTTTATGAACTTGAACATCATTTCACTGCCTCCGAGGCGCAGTGGTTTAGGACGCCACGCCGATACCACTGCAACGGGAGGCCATGGGTTCGATTCCCACACGGAACAATTATTTGTGCGATTCACAAATAATTGTTTCGGGTCTGGTTGTGCTTTGTGTCCGTTGTTTGTATGTTTGTAAAAGTCCCCGCGACACAAGAGCATTTCTTAAATTATGTGTGTGTTACAAATAAATATCACTTCTTCTAACGGCGAAGGTAAACATCGTGATGATGTTATTTTATACCCAAAGATATAAGTGTAATACTCCGTTTGACGATTATTAACTGGGCAATTTAGTAATCAAATTAAAAAAGGTCAATATTATTTTGTCGGACCCGGGAATTGAACACGAGACTTGATGATGAGAAGTCGATATAATATTATATTGTACTGTTCTGACATGTAAATATATATAACTCAAAGGTGACTGACTGACTGACATAGTGATCTATTAACGCACAGCCCAAACTGCTAGGCGGATAGGGCTGAAATGTGGCATGCAGGTAGATGTTATGACGTAGGCATCCGCTAAGAAAGGATTTAGATCGATTCTACCCCCAAGGGGATAAAATAGGAGATGAAAGTTTGTACGAAAATTCTGTCCTAAGTCACACACCACGCGGACGAAGCCGCGGACAAAAGCTAGTTAAAAATAAGATTGTTTTAAGGCATTGTTTTACACGTCATACGGATATTACTTACTTTTAGTTTCAAATCAGGCTTCAACTTGTTGCGACGAGACTTAGACGATGAGCTCGGAGTTTGGTCCGGTTCAACCTTTATCAGACCTAGCGGTATCATGCCTGGAGATGGCGATCCTATATCCGCTGACGATGATAAGTTAGAACCTGAAAAAGATTTCATTGTTATTCTATATACACAAAATGACTTGACTGCATATTTGGCGCCGTCGGTAGTGTATGCGACTACCGCGCAGGAGGTTTCAGGTTCAAATCCTGGGTCGGGCCAAAAATTTTCAGAGATTGTTCGGGGTTTGGAAATTGAGGTCAAAGACTCCCGTACCTCGGAGAGAACCAAATAAAATATGCTATGACAATTAACTTACTATCGGGGAATGGTCCAGGCACAGTGACATTTCCAGCAAGCCTTTCCCTTTCTTGATTCCTCTTGATACGCCTTAGTTGTTCCTGTATTCATAGATTAAAATGTAATAAATGTATTAATTCCAGTTCCATTCCAGTTTATTCAGCTCAGAGTCTACCTAATGCTAAAATTGGTAAGGTCACCCGAAGGCCTTTGACATGGCCGACTTTGCACTTAATACTAGTGATTTTGCAAGTACATTTAGTAGTGTTGTGCTTCTATACAAACGCCCTCGCTCTGAACGTACTAGTTCCAGCTTTACCATCTATCACATAAAGAAGGTAACAAAAGGTGCGTGCGCTTGTAAATATACAACTGTCATTTGTGTGACAGTGACGCGCCAGTCGTCGTCCGAGCAAGACGTGTCCATAACGCTTTTTCTTACGGGTACAGTCGTTACAAAAATGTCCAGTTCTTCACGGAGAAAGTGTTTAAGGAGTCAGGTAAATATTTGTTAGTTTTAAATTTAGATATAATTTATATTTATTATGATTCTATATAAGAAAAATTATGTCCTTGTTGATGTTTACGTATTATTGTTTTAGACTCGAGAAACCATTGCTAAGGTATACGATTTTTTGAAAAAAGATGCGAGAGATATTTTGGAACTAGTAAATGATCCAGTTTACAGTGCAAGTCCAATTTTAATATCGAAACTAAGTGAACATTTAAATAGCGTACGGAAAGGAACAGCAGTGGCAGTGGGGGTATCAGAGAGAACAATAACTAATATATTGGCTGAAGGAAAGGAATCTGACTCTAAATTTAAATCTCCGCATAAAGACCGTAAAAAACGTTTAAAGAAGTTAGAATTAGACAACTTTAACGTTGATGTTATACGTTCCACTATTCAAAATTACCATTTAGAATATCGCGAGTTACCTACCTTGCTAAAGTTGAAAAGAATATTTCAAGAGAAACTTAATTATGAGGGAAGTATTTCGACTCTGCGTACAGCTTTGTTAAAGTTGGGATACAAATGGCGAAAAACTGTGGATAACAGACGTGTTATTATAGAGCGGCATGACATCCAAAAACTACGATTTTCTTACCTGAACAACTTACTTAGATATCGTCAAGAAAATCGGTGTATCGTATATACAGATGAGAGCTATATCTTAACTAATCATGTGCAAAACAAAGGATGGGGTAATAAAGATGGACCAACTTTAAAGAGAAACCTGTCGAAAGGGCAAACAGGGGCCGAAACAAGTTCCGAGGTCGAAAATACTGATTTTACTGACCAAAATTCAAAAATACTGACCAAATACAGACCATTTCTAAACCGTTTTTCAGGTGAATGGTGTGAAATAACAAAAAATACAGTCGAATTGAGAAGTCAAAATCCTTTTTTTAAGACTGTTAAAAAGCTTATTTTCGGTTATTGGTCTCCACCATCCCCGTAGTCAACCAGCATCGCCTTTTTAGTGTGTTAAAAAGCTTTGTTAATAAAGTTTTCAATCAGGTCTTACGAATTTTCAATCAGGTCTTACGCGTTTTCAATCAGGTCTTACGAATTTTCAATCAGGTCTTACGAGTTTTCAATCAGGTCTTACGAATTTTCAATCAGATCTTACGAGTTTTCAATCAGGTCTTACGAGTTTTCAATCAGGTCTTACGAATTTTCAATCAGGTCTTACGAGTTTTCAATCAGCTCTTACGAGTTATCAATCAGGTCTTAAGAATTTTCAATCAGGTCTTACGAATTTTCAATCAGGTCTTACGAAATACGAAAGTGCGCAACGGCGCTAAAGAATTTTCACTTCAAAAATATTGATTTCAAAAAAATAGTAAATTTTAATTTGCTGTTCTATTGAAGTCATGTGATGCTTCAATACATGTATATGTTACTGTAAAAGCCCGAACTGTGGTAAATCCTAAGATTTTCCAGTATAACCTAAGATTTACCAACTCGCAATGGTAAAAGTCCGAACAATGATTTTATTCGAACTTTTACCTCTATTCACTTGATGATGTCGAGATGTCGCCGGAGCCCCGCTTCGCGGGGTGCTTTCCTACATTGCATTGCATTCCTGCTGGGTGGTTTAAAAAAAAAATAACGACAAAGGCTAAGGTGGGAGCGAGCGAAGCGAAGCTCCCACCTCAGCCTTCTAACCTAACTTACCCATGTCGCTTTGTCCAAAACTCCTTCTTTATAACTATGTAACGGTATATAATTATACCGTTACATAGTTATAAAGAAGGAGTTTTGTATATACTGTATATGTTACAGTTTTTAAACTCCGGCTTGTTCGGACTTTTACCATTGAGAGTTGGTAAATCTTAGGTTTTACCTTAAAATCTTAGGATTTACCACTGTTCGGGCTTTTACAATAACATATATATTACGCAGATCATCAACATAATATCGAGCATCCAAAGCAGCCCTCTGATATGATTACTGGGCAAATCGAGAATGTAAGATTGGCCAACAGCAAAGGAAAACCAAAAAAAAACGTGTGTGAGTTTGGAAAAATACTGACAATACTGACCGATTTTCTAAAATACTGACTTTTACTGACCAGGTCCAAAAATACTGACTTTTACTGGCTTTACTGACCTGTTTCGGCCCCTGGCCGCAAAGAATTATCATTGTGCATGCTGGTTCAGAACAAGGTTTTGTACCTAACGCACTATTGACATACAAAGCAAACAGTGTTTCCGGTGATTACCATTCAAACATGAACGCAGAAAACTATGAAAAGTGGCTAAAAGAACGTCTAGTACCGAATCTTCCACCTAACTCTGTGGTTGTGCTTGATAATGCCTCATACCATAATGTTCAAAATGACAGAGCTCCAAATTCTAATTCCAAAAAAATAGAAATGCAGAGATGGCTGACAGAAAAAAATATAGCTTTTAATCAAGATATGAAAAAAATTGAACTGTATGATTTGATTAAAAAAAATAAAGAAAACCATATCTGTTACAAGATTGACGACATGCTGCAGCCATATGGCATAAAAGTTCTTCGACTGCCACCATATCATCCTGAACTTAACCCCATAGAAAATGTGTGGGGAATTTTAAAAAATTATATTGCTTCGCATAATATCGACCAAAATGTGACGGGAATAATGAAACTAATAAATGAACGTTTGAATCAAATTGATGAAGGGATGTGGGGTAATACTTGTCGACATGTACAAAAGAAAGAAGAAGAATACCTTAGACATTTTGACATGGAGTCAGAATTCATAATTAACTTAGGTGACAGCAGCGAATCCGAAAATTCATCATTCGTTTTTTCAAGTAGCGATTCAGAATAATAAACATTGAATTAGCAAATTATTGTTTTTTTTAAGAACCCGTGTATAACCCGTAAATACTGTATTTGTATTTGTACCCGACTGTACCTTTTGTTACGCACACAAAGTCACTGTAATATGTACAAGGTTTACCCACACATAGGGCCGCGCGCACAACTGAGTTGAATTATGTATAATGCTTTTTGTCTCAGTCATTTTAACACTTTCTTTAATCTCTGCCTCATCCCAAGGTAGGCCGGAACAAAATGCCTTTGGTAATAAGTGCCACTTTACACATTTTTGTATTTTCTTTAACCCATTACTGTCCCACTGCTGGGCAAGGGTCTTCTCCCAAACGAGGAAATGGTCAGGCCTTGAGTCCACTACACAATAAAGTTATAAAGTATTTTGTATATAAAGTTTAAAAATATTTGTAAATATACCTGAATTCTTCTCTTTTCCCTCTTCATTTCTTCCTTCTGTGTCTCATCCATGGTCGCGAACTGTCTTATGAACGCATCGTCTTTGGTCGATCGTATCTTCATGTACGCTTCTATGACGGCCGCTTTACGCACTAACTCCACGCGAGTGTACCGCTGGCCGGATGCGTTTCGGAATGTACGGACTATGCGGAGCACGCGACCTTTGGGAATATACGTAGAACTATTATATACTTGTTTTTTTACTATCTAATAAACGTCGTGTAAGCTCTGCTTAGCTACACAGTATTTTATTACTCTCAATCAATTGTAAAGCTGTATATGAGTGAAGAAGACAAAACAATACTGAATTAATACTGTATTCAATACATAAGTAATTTATTAGAAAATTTGGAATTAGGAAAGAAAACTTGTTTAGGTTGTATCGAATAATCAGAGACCGGTAATAAAAAATAAATAAGACCAATTAAAAACATAACCTGCTGTGTACAAAAGTATTACAAACGAATAAACTAAACGATTTAAGTACCTGTATAATGAGCGCCTTGTCCAGAAGACTGTTGTGAATCTGATTGGTTCATTTGAGGCTTCTTCTCTGATTGGCCCAGAATCATCTTTCTCAATTCTGCCCTTTCAGCTTCTTCCCTTTCTAGAGACAGCTAGAATACAGAGCAAATATATAAGATTTTTTTAGGAACTTTCATTTCGTACCGAAACGTTTATGGAAAAGCAATTTTTAATTTGATACTAACGCAAAATTAAGATTTGACATGAATTGACATGATACTCTGAATGGCATTCAAAAACTTTAAAAATGTCTCTTTTTATTTGTTCTAAGCGTTTGATGGTTCTTCAAGTATTTCTTCATGTCGATATAAACCATACAAACCAAGTCATTGTATAGTTTACCTGTTCAGTAGTCTTCTTGTTCGCTAGCATGTTCTCGAGATTTTTGCCCATTTCCTCCAAATCTGACTCTTCGCTCACGGAACTTTCGGCCTCGTCTGTACTGAGCACTTCTGTGCTTGTCAGTACGCGGTTTTGCAGTTCAAATATACGTTGGCACTCTTCCTTATACCTATAGAACAGAGATAGTAATAATGTAGGAATGTTAACAACTTGAAAAACAGCTTATTAACTATACGATTTCGACATGAAAATGAAATTTAACATATGAATAATATGATTCAAATTTCGATTTGAAAATGTCAAATATTTTTAACCAAATCGCGTATACAAAATAAAACACTGAAATCTTGCGTATGCATTTAAGTTAGTATACGCACTAATACGTATTCCGAAGTAGTTGGGTTATTTTACAATGAAGTCAATCCTGTTACCTTTCTTGATGTTCAGCGATAGAGAATCTGTTTCCTCTTGAAAACTTAGTCATGCCTTCTTCACCAGCTTTGGCTTTCTCAGTTGAAAGAGTTCGCACTACGTCAATGACTTCCCAACGAGATAATTTCTTGATCTGTAAATTAAACAAATATATCAGTATTTTTCAGTAACTGAAACCGTAATTAAACAACAATGCCGCTCTATATTTTATATTTACTCGATTTTTTCTTTCGATCAACAAAGTATTACCATAAAATTTAATGGCATAACTCACGAAACATCAACAAAACACTTACAGCGATGGTATAAACTTCAACATTTGATATACTGTAACATTGCCACATACCTCATCCTCAGGCACGCCGAACTTTCTCAACAAAGCCTTAGCGTTATTCAAGCTCAGTCTTCTCAAATCGGCATCTGTTCCCGTCACAGTCCTCTTTGGCTGTTGTTCTTCGTTCGGTTGTTGTGTTGGCTTATTGGGCACACGAACGTAAGAGAAACCTTCGCCGCAACCAGTAGGGTCCGCTGGACCAGTAAGTTGGAGCAAACATTTGCCACGCATAGCTTGGATGTACGCGCGTGTCGTGTTCCATGGGGCTACTTTCACCTGGTGAAAGAAAATGTTTGGGTATAGCATTAGTGAAATCTTGACTTGACATGACTAAACTAAAACTACTTTTAATCAGCAGTAGATGATTGCAAAACACTGTTTTACTACTATGGTGTCAAGAATTCGATTGAATAAAAAGAAAATGTAAAAAACTGTAAGAGATAATTAAGAACTGTTTATCTTAAAAACGAAATTGTGCAACTAAATTCCAATACTACCATATTTAGTCAAATTAAATGTGTTTTAAGTAGGTTCTAAGAAGTTGACGTATCTCTTAGGCCACGGTTCTCAAAACACCATTAAAAATAAAAAGCACGATTAAATATATACAACAAAAGTACTGAATCAAACCTCATCATCCATCTTCACTTGCATTTCCTCATCATCGTCTTCCTGCGGGGTGAATATGAACTTTTCACCATAACCAGCGTCTTTGAGCCTTTGTTCCGCCGACGCCATACTAAAGTACGCGCAACACTGTTCAGGTGACACCATAGCGCGGATTTCTTCCTCCGATGGCAGACGGAAATCGGGTTTTATTACCCACCTATAAAATAACAAGAATTTTATATAGATTTTAGTAACTATGAAGGTTTTCAGTCTTAATATATATGTTGCTTAGAATTGACGTTCGTTACACAATAGTGGAAAAAGTCAGATAAAATATGATGTATTGTTGCTGTATGGATGTGAATGAAGCAAAATATTTTTTGTAAGGATCGTACCAAGGGGTGTTCTCTGGTCTCTGCCCATACGGGAAGATGGGCATGATTTGATATGTGTATGTAAATAAGGATAACATTCAGTATCTAGTTAAGCCTCACTGCTGTGGGCGAACGAATCCTCGCATTGTGCGATTAACCGAACCAAAAACAATTAATTTTATAATGAAGCTTAACAAAAAAAAATATAAATAAATAGTATGAAAATGTATGTATAAATTACGACACATTACACATACCAGTTAGAATCCAGGCCTGTACGCTTGAAATCGGCGCAGAGCTTCAGACGTTTACGTATAGAGCTCTCAGAATGTGAGGGGAATGCTCTCTTGATGTCGTCCATTTTGATACGACGTGGCTTGTCGCGGGACTTCCAGAACAATCTGTATATGAATACCTGTGAACACAGGAGACATTGTTGAGATTCGAAATACGATATTATTGCAACTAAATAGAAAATATCTACGTTCACTTACTAAATACATTATATCACGCCTGTTATACCCGAAGGGGTAGGCAGAGGTGTTTAATGCACCCACATATCGCAAACAATGTTAATTTAATGTGATAGAAGGCAAGCCGATTATTGCCATATACCGGGCACATTACCAATAGTACTTTGCTTGACTCGGGGATCGTACCCGTAACCTTTTAATCAGCAAGTCGGATACACTAATGTATCATAGAGGCAGCCGTTATCGACTAATTTTACGGTAAGAGTACATTTTAGTTTTATTATTAGTCTAAAATAATTACGCCTAGATAAACTGAACTATAATAAGATAATGAGAATAACAAGCAAACCTGCAGAAAATCTCGAACAAAATTATTAGCTCTCTTGGAGTTTGGACCAGGCACTTCATATAATGGGCACTCTTGTCCAGCCACGAACAGCGCGTCTACTTCACGTACGTAATACGATTGCCTAAAAAGATTAAGTTCTATTAAACTATTTGTATAAACAATAAATATAATATAAAATAACAAAACTTATTTTTTTAAAAATCGCCTTCTCTCGTAAATTGTAATAGTTACACCGCTCTTTTGAGAGATACAAGTATCTCTGCACTTTACAGTGCGACTTCTTTTGACTCAAACTGACATCAAATAAAACTACCTATCCAATTTTAGTGGTAAAACTGGGTACAACTTACCGTGTCCTAATGATAAGGAAGTCAGTCTGTGGCAGAGTGTGTTCGTATATCGGTGCTCGGTACATGTTATTCTCGACCACCGGCTGAGTAGCTCCAGGCGGCAATATTCCCAGGAACGGTGAAGTATGCGCGTACGCTACCTCGCCGTATTTCAGAGGTTTGGGACCGTCATCCTATGAACAGATAATTTATAAATCAGATTGATTGATGAAATGTCTTATTGTGTTCTTACTTCATTGTTATTTTTTTTCTTTAAAGTTACTACGTTACTTTGTGCCTTAATTTAATACAATTAAAAATGAAAATTTGTAATAAGGAATTAAGATACGGACACACCGCATCTTAATTCCTCATTACAAATTGCAATTAATTGTTGAAGACATTATTATATCCACTTTGATTTTGTTAGAAAGGTATTACAAAGACATTTTTGGTTATCATTTTACTGCTACATTTTGACGAAGTTGAATTAAAATTTTGAATAATGTCTATTTAATTACTTTTCTTACCTTAGCCGCAGTCCGTTTATAATAATTCTTGATCTTAGTACACATGCCCACTTGACTGATAAGCGGGGGATGTTCTTCACAGAATTCGACCAGTACCAGCTCTCCGTCGCGACCACTCAGGTCTTCAGGAGTACGCATGAAGAACACGTCTCCACCACCTGACGCTAGACGTTCCGCTTCACGTTGCTAAAACAAAACAAGATATGTTTAGTTGCTTGTACAGACTATTTTGTCAACATTTGTCAAAGAACTATAAATTTTTTAAATTGTGTTATTTTTAAGCCACAAAAATATATTTCTATGACTTAATTATTAAGAAAAGGGGTTCGTATAACTTAGTCGTCATCTACCACAGAAGACTAAGCTAGTATTATTTTTTATTAAGACCATTTGGGTCCTGGAATAAACCTAACGTATCTTTATTGCCACCTCTGTCATTAGGACTTCTAAACTTTCAAACAACCACTTCATTTTTAACACACACTTTGCATTGGCATATGTGCATTAATGACAAAAGTTGCTCAATAGCATGTTTTTGTTTCATAACAACTTTCATACTTTCATATACTGTTACAAGAATTTGTACAATATATATTAAACATACCTTAGCCTTCTTCCTAATATGTTTCAACAGCGGTTGTACAGGGTGCGGTCCAGGCGCAGCGAGCGGGCCGTACGTGAGCTTGCGCATGGGCGGGCGGTGGAACGCGCGCAGTCGCGCCGGGCCCATGTGCGTCTGTATGAACGGAGCTCGGAGCTCCACTACAGGTGTACTGTGCTGGATTAGCTGGCCACCACCAACTTTAAGACGAGGATTCTGCGATTTCGGTTGGTAGTAACTGTGAATATGATGTTGAGATTAGTTTTGTAGCTTACGGGCTTATTTTTCGAGGAGGTATAAGTTTAGTTTCTACAAATAATGTACGGCAACAATGTCAAGCTCGGCACTCGTCACAGTTTCTAATGGTTCCAAAATTGAGCCTTAGGACGGGTAAATATCACTACTGGAAAAATTAAGTTGAACATTAGGTAGACATAGAACTAATGAAAACCTTCTGTTATGACCAAAAGAGAAGCAATAGGTAATTTTTACTTGCAAATTCTTTACTCCAATGACTGTTATGTTTGGAAAGTGTATTAATAGGACTTACACATCATTAGAAATGTTGAAAGGATCTCTGTCAGGTGACTTAGGTGGAGGTGGCGGCGCATCTTCTTGCAATACGTTTATCACACCGGCTTTGCCAAGTAAAATCTTTGATTTTTTCACGTGAGGGTGTGGAATCTTGACTTTTGGTGCTGGCCCCCTCTCTACAAAAGTAAAAAAAAAAACAACATATACTTTTGTTTCTGTTTCATATCCTTCGAAATGAAAGGTTACAGTTGTATATTTACAAGAATAGACAATTATTGGTCTAAACCACAGATATTCTTATTGTTCTATGTTGCTCTGATAAATAGTACATTTGACATGATCACTTATACTTTATAACAATATTGAAAAGCAGAACATAAATTGACATACCTCTAGTAATCTTGGACGGATCAACATCATCAGGTATACCCAATATAATGTTTTCGTCATTAGGATCTAACGTCAATATCTTAGGTTTGGGCACTTGGTTCATATTCTCCGCGTCCCATATAACTTCGTCCTCCCATGTACCGTACACCAGCTCTTCGTTTTCAACAGGGAATATACTGTACCAAGTATTGTCTTCGCCGTCAGCTGAGTTGCCAGCGTCTTTGTTTGCAGCAGCTCTAAGAAACAAATACAACAATTAAATCTCTTATAGGACGTCGAAAACTAGAAAAACGTAATGGAAGGGAATATAATGACTATTCACCACAGACCCCGTACGGCCCTATCAGTAAAGTAAGCTAAATCTCGGGTTTAATTACCAGGCCGAGAAAAATTAGCGTTGCCGGGTTAGATTTCCATAGAATTATTATTAGCTGATTAGAGTTTGTAATATAGAACCAAAGGTTCCTTCAAAGGCTTAACCATTTATAACCCCACCATATGTGAATCATAATATGGTGGGGTTATTTACTTTCAAAATCATTGTATACTTACGTAGCTGGTTTAGGTTGCATAGGAGCAGGCGGTTGTGGTCTCGGATGTGAAAATTGTTGAGCAGTGCGGCTGACTGATGTCGGCACCCAGCCTGCCGCGTTACTTTTACTGTTTAGACGAGCTAACACCTGAAAATGCAAACATGTACATTAAAATAATGGTTTGATCTTAAGTTTTAGTAAGATAAGTTTTATATTAACATACGTACTATAATATCCGGCTCAAAATACGTGTGAAACAAACAAAGTAAGAACAGATAACTTTCCGAAAAAAACAGTTATTAGTCTACATCAGTTTACTATTACAAACCAGACAAGTTTGAAGAAAAGCATAAAAAGAACTAAAGTGCAACAAACCTTGTGTTTAATCTCACTGCCATCCCAGATGACGTCATCTTCCCATTGTAACTGAGACACCATGAGGAACGAATCATCAGGGAACCCACTGTCAGGATCAACCTCGCTCTCAGGTTGCTCAGGCACTTCTTCCTCAACCTCTTTGGGTTTCGCCGGTTCTTCTCTGTCGGGTGAAGGAGCCTGAAAGATACATGACATTGTCAGTATACGAGTTTGTTTTTACATTAATAAAAATTAAATACTCAGTAAATATTTTACTTCGTTTATAAACCGTGGTTAGGATTGTTATGCCTGAGTAAGTATGATTAGTAATTTCAACATATTCAAGGTAAATGATCACCATTCTAACAAACCACCTAGTCATGTAGTTAACAGACTTACTTTTTACTACAAGAATTAGATACAAACCTTTATCTTAAAGCCATAGTCAAATCCATCGCCGGTCTCAGGAACATTGAGCATGTCATACCACATCTGAGCGGGACCGAACCGCCAATGCGCAGGAGTCGGTCTTTGTGATTTATCTCCAGATTGTGACATGTTGTTATCACTGTTTTGTTGCTGGGTTTCTTCCATTGGCCTGGAATCATTGTATTGAAGTGGAAAGTGGTAGGTATACAATTAAATTAGATGACTTTGGCACAAAATTACTAGAAACAAGGTTAATATTACTATTACGTTACTACAAACCATTAGGTTGTTGGAGTCTTCATATTACAAATATACAAACTATATTAAGAACACACAAAGTTTAGTCAGGTCCAAAATATCAATTTGTGAGTTCAATATAGCATCCAAAATTATGAGATGTTTTTAACTTGTCTTGATTACAGTCTTTTTTCCAAAAAGTTACACAATAACTTACAGCAACAATGCAATAGAAAAAAACATCGAAAATAACTTACTTCAACAACTTATCTTCATCATCACTTGCATATTGTGCTTCCTGATTTTCAGTGGTGGTCGGCGGAGTATCACTACTCGTACTACCACTACGCTTACGTCGTCTACGCTTCTTCACACCGCGCCATATTTGTGGCAAACTTGATAGTTTCCCTGGACCGAACAGTCGAGAGAATAGGAGCACCTAGAAGGCAGGTAATAAATATTATTACTTGATGTATGGAGTTTTGCTACCTTATCAATAAATTTTGAGAATTTATGGACAAATTGAAATCTATGTTTTGTCTCTTTCAATAAATTTTGTAACTACTGGAACTGAAAAACAGAAACAATTCATCATTCAGAGCTAATGCTATGTTTGTTAATAAAACTTTTTAAGTATAATTCCAAAAAAGAAATATATCCCTTACCCTATCCGGTCTGAAGTCTGGGAATAGTTCTCTGACATCAACATTGGCATATTTAGGTGGCAACATAGCAGACAATGGCGTTTCCAACCTTTTAGGTCTCTCAGATTGACCTGACCTAGACCTGAAAATTATTTACGAAACTAGTGTACAGCCATGATTTAACCCAGAAACAAGTTCTTAAACGCAACAACAAGGCAAACTCAGCAAACAGATTAAAAAGGCTACAAAAGCAAAACGCAATTTACAGAAAACTTATTCCATATTATGATAAAATTTTGTGTTATATCCAGTGATAGTAAAAGACAGGCCAATGCAACCTGTTAAAACATTACTCAAACAATGATAATATAATTATATAAACCTACAGGCTACATTATTACAAACTCAAACAACTTACGGTATTGTAGAGGGTGGTGGCATAAGTTCTCCATCTCCCTCCATATCACCTTCATAACCCTCATCATTAGTCCTCTCACTCTGTTCAAACGCCCCCTCCTCCTTCCAGTTTTCATCTTTCTTCTCTTCACTCTGTGGACAATCTGTATCATCTACCTGGGACTTATCACTCTGTGTTCCATCAGCCTCTGTGTGCGTGCTCTCATTCCGTGCGGCTTGGTTAATGCTACTGTCTACATCCTAGTGTTAACACAAACAACAATCAAACAGGTGTCCATCATCCACATTATACAGAGAAATCATTGCTAGATTCATTATCTAATCAATATTACACTAAATTAGATCTAACTATTTTTAGATATTACTATTATGCATTATCATTTATTTTTTAATGAGAAAAAGATATCCTCCTATGTCTAACACATTGTGCAAAAGTCTAGGCATACCTTGGACCACAAGATGTTATTTTTAAAGATAATTTTCTTTAATAATTAATCTATAGAATCTGCCAATGATTTCTACATATAGCATAAAACATAACATAAAACTAGGAACATGTACAAAAACAGACACATAACAAACAAGGACTGCATTTCACATAAAATATAAAAACACAAAATATTTATGAACTCAAAACAATTTATAGCAATCTTTCCCACATTTCTAGCAATATAGCTCTTCACAAATTGTTTAGCACAATATCGTAACAAACTATCACCGCATTAAATTATAAGTTTGCTACATAAGTAATATGAGATATCTAACAGTTTTAATCAAAAATATAAATCAATATTAATCATCACAGAGACTGCAGTGTGGGGCTTTTGAAGGTATGGAGCCCATGACAAACAAATTTTTACATAATTCACAAATCGTTTTTTCTAGCGACTAGTAGCACTTTACGTCATTTGATAACTTTGTCAAGTCGTCCCAGATGTAAAACTAATTTATTGTATTCATCATCATCCTGAACTCATTACCATCTATTTCAGATAATTCAGGTGGGGTCAAACAGGGGAATACTTATAATGAAGTAGCATCTTCGTTCATTGCCTAAAAGGCCTATGCAAATGCAAAATGTTGCCCATAGACAACATACTACATATAGTATTAAATAAAATCAAATGTTAGATATCTCAACATTCTCAACCGATAATGCAATAAAATAAAATGAAAAGTTAAAATTCTTAAAATTAACAAAACAATAAAAACAAATAGTGGTATTTTTAACAAATAAACATTCACATACAAACAAAAACAAACAGAACTAGTGCAAGTGCGTATTAAAATACTTATCCAACATGCAATCTTACTTTGATTTCTTCGGCAACATCATCTATATCAAAGAAGTCTACAGCCGATGGACTCTTTTGAGTGTAATCTGAAAAATAACCAAGAAATTGTTTTGGGTGACAACTATTTGACAACTGTTCAGTTGTGCTTGGTGTCTACATACTTTTTTAATTCAACATTTAACATAGGTTAAGCCTTCTTTTAATAAATAGTTACCAGTACAACCCTCACTAAACAAATCACATCAAATATTTCACATCTAGTTTCACATTCATAATTCTATTTACAGATAAAAATAAATATTATAGATAGTTACAATGAATTATTACCATAGTCAGGCAAGAAATTAGAGTAAAAATTTGAGAGCTCATATTAACTCCACAATATTAGCTCCAAAGAGGAGCTAATATTGCTCATACTTGTGAAACAAAAATCTAGATACCTAATATTATTTGCTAACCTTTTTCTGCATCCTCTTTGCTGATCTCTTCTTCGTCCAACACTTCTGATAACATAGACCCCAGTCCCAGTCGAGTGAGGGACGACAACATCCGCTTAGATTCTCCATCCAGAAGACCATCATCTTCAAGCTGACCTCTTTCATCGATGTTACCAAATAGAAACCCGGTCAGGTCCATGCCAGAGCGACCCTGGCTGCCCCCGTCGTCACTATCACACATTTTATGTAATTTATCACTAACTTAAAAGCTAACGATGTGCGTTACTTGCACATTTTTAAACATTGTAGAAAGAAACATTAAACCGAAAATATCCAAAAAATAAACACACTGCAGCACTTGGCTTTATTTTGACAAGACGACATTAATGTCGTATTCCAGAGTTAAAGTCAGCGAACCAAAATCACAAAAAATAAGTAGCTCTCTTTTTCACAAATCGTAATAAGATATTGTTGTCTCTTTTTAACATGCAACAAAACATGTTTTTAACGCGCAACTCGTCAGTCGTCACGTTGACAGATACATTATCTAACCACAGAATAAAAATTATACTATCATTCGTTCATTTTGCACAGAATGTATATTATGTTATTTTCTCTTTCTATTAGCTTTGGCGGGAAAATTGAAATCCATAAGTTTTTCGGAATTGACCAGTCACCAAACTTGGTGTAGTTATTTAAAGATATAACTCTTGTAGGTTGTAAAATTCAATTGAAATATAAAATGCCTGCTTTGCCACTAAAAAGTACACAGGATAAAAAGACCGCATGCTTATTTTTCATACAAATACTTCGGTGTACTTAGGTACCTGTACTGTATTTACTTCTGCTACTGTACCTACTTGAGTTATTTTTAATACATAACCCCAAACCCAATAGAGTTGCACGAATGTAAGTATAAGTACATACGATAGCACTCCTCTTCTACCATCCGATAGCTAGTTAGGTATTATACTTTCGGTCGTAATGCTCTCTTTTATCGAAAAACGTCCTTAGATTTATAGAACCCCTTAATAAATCATCCACCTTTCATCTAGCTAGACCGCATAGCCATTTTCATTTTCCAGTACTTAGCTACTTTCAATGACTACCCACGGTACTCTTACACTGAATGGTCCATTAGTGAAACTAAGAGAGGGAACGAGCTCGCGACAAATAGGTTTCTCGCTAAACTTTTCTTAGAATTTAATCGTGGTTGCACAACTACCTACTATAGAAATAGGAAACTACTTTTTATATAGAAGTAAAACTGAATTTTAAGGTCAATAAAATATGTTTTCGACATATTATATAAAGTGTAAAGCTGCATAGTAGGTATGTATGTAATTTTAATGATACCTGACATCACGATTACTCCCTAGGTTCTATGAGGCATAGGTTCTAATTTGATTGCGTTAAAGTACGGCCAGTTACACTTAAGTATGTTAGGTGTATCCACGGAACCAAATTATAAAAATACCCACCTAGGTAGGTACGTCTTGTATTTTTCTAGAAAAAGATAAACCTATAGACAGAAGACAAAGCTGCGGGCAAAAGCTACGCTTAAAGTAGGAGAACGAATAAAAGACATAACTCATAGTATTATAGCTACCTGCTTGTAAATTTTGTGAAAATTGTTAGCGCAGACAATGCGGTCCCGCTCAAACGGTAAAACACCTGGCGTACCACGAAATTCGTAAGACCGCTGTAACGACCGCATTGTGTAAACATTGTCATAACTGCGACCGTGGCGGTTATTGCTATAAGATAATATCATAACAATAATTTGTTGCTAAATTGACTATTATTGACGATAAATAGGTAGGTAAGTTCCTAACAGTTTCTTCCTCAAAAGTAGGCTACTTTTTAGTGAAAACTTATGTGTCGAGGATTTTCACAAACATCTAAAACCACTGCTACAGTGTACAAATCAGAATCTAAACAACAGGGGTCCGATTTTAATATTGGTTCTACGTGGGATTCGAACCTTTGACTTCCGCATTCAACAGTCGCAATATGGTGACCACTTTGGACACTGCGACGCAAAGGTCATGTTAAGTAGCCATTATGAAACACCATTACATAATTTTGAAGGATACCAAAACCTTCGATCACAATGTTCAATCAAAATTACCTCCTTATTCTTTACTTTTAAACAAAATTAAAAACTTTTCTTTCTCCAGTATCATCCGCACAAATAATGATTTCTTCCAAAATAATAAACCTTTTACAAACAGTCCTACATAAACCTCTTTATGAACATTTAATGAAGTTTTAAAAACTTCTATGACCATTAGGGTTTCGCTTTGAGATACGTACTTACTTATAACAAGGGAAATATTTAATTGAACAACGTTAAAGAGGAAAAGAAATCGTATTCCTTTAGTTAATTAGGAACCTACGGCCGATGGTTAAGTAAAAATAATAGATACTTATTTTTCGCATTGATTCCAAGAATAATTAAGTTGAATAAACAGAGCTAGTCTAAGTAGGCTTAGTACCTTCTTTGAAGAATTAGTAATTCAGAGAATTCGTTTCAATTACTGGTGGTTTGTAAGCCCCTGTTCTTCCTTTTTGATTTCATTGTATTGTAGGTATCTAACTGGATTATGTAATTGTTCGGAGAAAACTAAATGCCAAAATATAAAGTTCAGTATATTTTTCTATTGTAGATTTCCCGCCTAATCCAATAATAGATCTAAAGTTTATTTATATATTATAATATAAATAGAAGTACCTAATTATTGATATACATACCTTTAACCAGCTTGATACTTAATATTTTTATATTACTTGTATATATGTTCTATTATTATTAGTAATATTATTATAAAAATCTACTGACTTGCTAATTAGATCTGAATTAAAATCGTAAAAATGTGTATGAATCTAAATTTAAATACTACGAGAAATTGTAAAATTCCTAAAGCTTTGATTTCAGCTGTCCAAAATATTGAAAGTTGAGAAAAATGGCCAGTCTCGTAATAACTGGGACAAGGAACCTATATTTCTCAATTGGATACATTTCCCGAGATAACAAGAAACAGACATTCTCTGTTCTCGTTCATTTCCAGATTAACATGAAAAAATTGCTCGGCCGACAAACAAATAATAATCTTAAGTTAGTAAGGAGTAATATCGGATAACAACTCGCAAAGAGTTTTCTTTCGTAGAAAATAGATTTTCATAAACAACCTAGACTGACTACTTTGTTAGTATGAGGGGATCTAATCACTTTGTATTATTGTATTACACAAGGTAAACATTAATAACAGCCTTTTACTAATTATTGTTTTCGTTGTTTGTAAGAAGTATTATAAGTACAAGTAGGTATTTATTCAGTATACGTATAAATTACTGTCGATAAGGTGACTGCTGAAATAATTTGTCGTATATGTTTGAGAACCACGTAGAAAATCACACAATCACGTAGTTTAATCATCACATAAATCGATCCTGAAAATCAAAGTCATTTTATCAAGTCCGCATCCTTTTTACTGGATTCGCGAGTAACCGTAGCTTAAAACACCTAACAATAATTATAATTTCGTTACACTTTGACTGCCACATATATACAAATACCAGTATACCTTAGGTATTATAACAAAGTAATCCCACCAACTTAATACCAAACTACTATACAAATATACACATCAATTCTAAAGAGGATTAAACCTGGTGCTATTAGTTACTGGCTGACAGTAGTAAGCTAGTTCATTTCAGTCTCACTGTAAAAGCCTGCTTGCGGATTGTCCAAGTAATTTATGTGTGGTAGACAGTTCGATATACGCACTGGTATACGTGTTGCGTAATCCGAGGTTCTAATGACCGCAACTACCGGTCTGCTGATGTCGTACTAGGGTACACCATTATTAGATGGCTCTTGATAGCATTTGCGCTTGAAAGGATTGGATTTTGGTCAGTATTTCATTGTTTCGTGGATTATCGGAGCTGGGTCTAGGCGATTTGAAGATTAGCTATGTGAGATGTCTATTTGAAAATTATTTTCATTATTTTTTTTGGGTTTGATCTAGAATAATAAGTTGATTAATTGTGTCGACGTATAGGTATGTTTTAATTACGTAATCAAAGGTATTTGTAAGCTACATTACATTTAATTCGATTTGTTTTTACGAATTGTCACCAATGCAAAACAGTTATTTTTAAATTCACTTTTGTATAGGTAAAATATTTCTCATTCCAAGTACTTAGATCCATACACCAAAATAGGATCGTTGTTTACTCCCTTTATGAAAAAAGATCAATCAAAAAACAACGTTCAAATACTTTCCTCGTTAAAACATATAATAGCAGTACATTTAACAATACACGCTTTGTATTATTTTTAGCCAGTTACGAATATATTCTACATATTGATGTGTCGAGTGATGTATATGTGTGATTTGAAGCGTAAGTGTTAAAGGGAGGATTCAAAAGGAACATGCAAATTAGCTACCAACGTGTCGGAGAGAACGCAAAGGACTCAAGTTCTTTTTGATCTCGCCATGCGATTAATACTCTGATACGGTATCGTTGAAAATTGTTGCTTTATTCTTGTTGTCATGTTTCGTGACTTGATGAAGTGGAATTACCATTGTGTAGCGCCAGCAGTGCAATGTTTTTCTATTCTCACTGGTACAAAGATGAATGAGGAACCGACAAGCTAACTGGCAGGAAATTTATGACATTTTAGAATAAATTAAGTTACGTTTTCTTCTTTTCAACCTCTATCAATGCGGCAGAGCCTAAAGATCAGAGTAGACTATTGCAGACGAGTCATAAAACACTCGGTAACAAAGTCACAAGTACAGTAAGTGGTTTATGACCGCATACGTGAATAAATAATAGTCTATTTCATGTATTAAATGTAATTATTGAAAATAGGCCTCATTCTCGGAAATTGCTCTTATAGATAGAATTATTAACTACTCCAGTTATTCTTGGAACCAGAAATCCTATTACCTAATTCCTCAATTTCCAAAATAGCCGTACAAATTAGGAAGTATCATTATTAATTTTACCTCTTCTCTGAGCCCTTTCACAAAGTTTCGTTTGTCGCATTATCTTAGAATAAACCAACATATTTTTAGCATTCAGTAACACAACATCCCTTTCAGAATATTCTAGAATTTAATTTAATTATTATAATTGGAATGACGCTAGTGTAATTATAAAAGGACTTACGCTAAGACAGGGATAAGAGACACACAATAAGAATGTTATATTTGTTACTGTGGCTTTATAGTTGTTTGTGTTTTATAATACGAAAGTACCTAAGTACAAGGCTGCAGTCTATGAGTCTACAGAAAGGTTTCTTAATTATTCAAACAATCAATTAGACGTAACACAAAGAAATGGGAACAGATATATTGTACTAGGGCTTATGCCAAAGCACATGCTGAAATTCGATAGTCTTGTCATGTAACAATTTAAGAGTTACATTCTACTACTAAACTTATTTATTTTTGCGAATAGTGAAAAAAATATTCATGTAATAAATATTCGCTGAATGTAGTAAGGTAACGAGCGAGTAGAAAAGCATAAGAAAATTTTATTTAGTTATCTATCGTTCTATAAGATGGAATATTTGTCTTTGTTAAACGTTTATTGCGTACCGACTGTAGATAGATACACAAATGGAACCCATGCGATGCCATTAATCCCTAAGGAAATTGCAAAGTGATGTTATCGTGCATCCACAATTTGCTGATACTGACTTTACACGTAAATTAACAGATTAATATATAATTTATTGCACAAGATCAATTTCATTTCCGGATACTCTATACTCGAACTTGTTTTTTTATTTAGCGCTGTTTATTCATACATAGTTTTATAACGCTTCATTAATCGCAATTAAAAACTAAGTAGGTACTTTTTTTACTCTATTTTGTGTTGTGCGAATATGTAAAAGTGATTTCGTACATCATTTTCGAATGCATCTCATAAATTAAAAGGATAAAATCAATATTAAAATTCGTACTCGGCAAAGTTCTTTATAGGTTATTTATAATTTCAGTGCTATTGAATCAATTGTAGAAGATTATGAAAGCTGCGACCAGCCAGCAATAATAATTCATTTTAGAATTAAACAATCCAAGCATTATTATCAGAATTTGTAATGCAATACCTTCATTTTAAATTGCAAAACATTTCTGTAATTTATAAACTTTATTCAAATTGTTTGTAATAAAGGAACCACGTTTTAAACGCCTGTGCGTCTGAAAACAATTACTCAAACCGTGAGCCGAATCTAGCAATTCGCAATTCTCTTCGGTAGCCACCTATATCAGGTATCAAGAGTTTAACATTGAAAATATAATGTACCAAATGCAAAAATAGTTCCTACTGCGCTCGCTAGAGGCAGTGAACAGATATTCTTACAAAGTTTTGTTATTGTTAGGAAATTCCCCCTCTGATCTTAGTAAGTTAATACGAAATATAACGTCAGTAGTTGTGGTTATATTAGTTACCTCTGAATCTGACCTCTAACATCTACGTGTTTGTTCACAATCTTATCTAACAGAAAACCACCAGAATTTATGTTTGTACGACGTCATTGCTTTGCCCATTAGCCATTGATTATACTCCGGTTACACCTTAGGGATACCTCGGTCTACGTAAACAGATATCTTTATTTCTTTCAGATCTCTTGAGCAAAATTAGCTCTAACACAGAATTACGTAAATAGAACAACTGTTTGCAAGACTTCATTTTCGTAGACTTTTATCCTACTGTCTGAATCGTTTCGTCTCTAAGGATCGACTATACTAACGGGTCATTGTATTTCTCTGAATAAAGGCTTAACCAAGCCAGATGTTTTACACATTTTTATATAAATTATTTAGTTATTATGTCTAATATTTCGTGACTTTATAGTTCTCTTTTACGACCTCATCTACTTAGCTTGGATCCCGAATCTAATTTAGTTGCTTGACTTTTTTAATAAAGTTAGAGATAGAGTAATGTTGAGAGAATATTTATATTGTGAATTTTGTTTTATCAAATGAGATTTTCAAATTCGTTTTTTGACATTACGGTACGACACATGATCGTAAAATTTTGAATACAAGTTATGAGAAGAGAAAAATATTTATTGTATAATAAAATACGGGAATTAACGCGAACACGCATTTTACCTTAAAATGCCTAACGTTTCGGCGCAGGTTGCACTCGCCGTGGTCCCAGGCAGACTTAAATTGATGTGAGATATTTCAGTCTGCCTGGGACCACGGCGAGTGCAACCTGCGCCGAAACGTTAGGCAGTTTAAGGTAAAATGCGTGTTCGCGTTAATTCCCGTATTTTATTATACATTAAACATGCAACGCGAGAGTTTAAAAGTTAAGAAAAATATTTATGTTTTTAAAACTGTTTATTTTTTTATAAACAACACCAACTTGTAACAAAATAAAGTACTAAGATCTCTTATTTATTTCCATCCGAAAAATCCTAATATCCAGTTTACGGATGAATGCAATAACGTTAGAACTACATAACGCTACATAAACTTCCGCGCTATCTTTGACCGTATGCCATTCACCTGGAAAATAACGATAAGAAGAATAATATTTAAACAACAGGTAATATATCACGAAAACTATTTACATAGGAAAAACATAGTTTAATCAAAACAGTTGCCGTGTTATATGGTAAGTATTCTATTGTTTTGAGGCTTTGCTGCTTTTCGGGATCATAAATTGAATCTATGATCCTTAAAAGAATCATAGATTCAATTCTTCTTATTAAAAGACTTTAGTTGAGAGGCCACCTACCTTCATTAGTACTACGTCAGAGAAAATCAATCATTAAAGTATAATTTATCCACCTCGTAATTTCACCTAACAACCAAACCTTTTAACAATACCTTTTATCATAAAACCAAATATGTCCCTAAGCGTATGTACCGATAAGCGCAAGTTATAGGGAAATTGCGGGTCAGTCTTCGTAAGCCGTACGAACTAATTTCTCTAATCGGATTACAACTATTATAGTTGGTACATCCCATACATCCAGCTAAATTGTTCTCCACTCGCTTGGATGATCTGTTAAATTGATGTGAGATATTTCCTAGTTTCGTTCAAGGAAATTGCTATTACTATTGTCGGGGGAAATGTATTATTGTAAGGTAATGTTTTTAGAATACAACTTTTGTTCTGTAACATTCTAATATTAGAAAGGTCTCATGCCTTATTTGCATCGATTTGCTTTACGTTTTGGTTGAAGCATTCACTAGTCACCATATGTACCTATATGTAGGTATACAGATAATGGTGATATGAAAGTTAAAAGTTATTTGATGCTAAGTCAGTATTACCGAAAAAATATTGTGTACTCTTAAACCTGGTACCTTTCTTCAAAATATTGGTCTACCTTCGGTCAAGATATGCGTAGTGGCTTAACTTTATAATAATACTGTCCTAAATAATCCACGCATTTAAATCTCGTGTGTAAACAAAAATAAAGAAAAAAATCACCGAAATAAAAAATGAACTTAATGTAGCGTTCGGTAAAATAACACCCAAAATAATTGATCGGAATTGCCTTTCCTTATCTGTACAGTAAACTGAAAAAAGCAAACCTCCCGCTGTTATCTTTATGATCCTCTTTTGTAAGGTACCCAGAGAGAAACGAATGAAAATTATTTTCGAGCCTAAACACGGACGATATTCTAAGAATAGGTATCACTTTCCCTTCGAAAATGTAACGACAATACCCAAAGAGCTGTTTAAAATTTCACAAAATGTTTTAGCGAACCTTTTTTAATACTATCTTTTGATAAATCATGGTAATACTTGTAATGGAAGCAAAACTTTCAAGTATTCTTTTTGCGTTCTATTACTCGAAAATATAAACGATTTATGATTTAGAATTTAGATTGTAAATGCACTTCTATCACGGTCAATATGTCATTGGAAAATTACGTTTTTTTTTAACAGCAATAATTTAGACCGCAAAAGCTTTTTAAGCAACAACATTTCAGATAACTCGGCCAAATATAACTGAAGCTAGGTATAATGTGGGAGCAGATTATCTTCTCCACCAATAGAGCGTCAGTATTTGCTAATGAGTGAGTAAATTAATTAAAATAGCCTTACGATGTGTAAGCTTATGTTAGTTCATACGGGGTTGATATAACCATGAAATAATCGAAACCTTATTTGTTTACCCGACGTTTCAATCGAATTGCATCGACCGTGGTCACGGGCTGAGTTGGTGATTTCATCGAAACTTACTAAAAAAATAACAGAATTTAAAAAGTCTTAGTAGCCTCAATCGCTGAATGTCAATGAAGATAATTATTTTATTTAAACTACTACTTTTTAAACATAAAAAGTAAATTAGTAATTTTCATCGCAATGTTTGTTCAATTAGAAATACCATTTAATTTAACGTCAACAAAGTTAAAAGTTTATTAATTAATTAGACGACTTTAAAACGCTTTTAACTTTTACTTCAAAAAGGCTCGTCAATTGACAAATTATTTGCATTATGAGATTCTATTTTGTTTTACTTTTCAAACGTATATTTAAAAGTGGTGAAAGAAGTTCACCACTTTTAAATATCTATCAAAAAGCTTACATTGTTTTATTCAGTGTTGGGTCAATCAACTAATTTTTTCAATCAATTGATTAGTCATGACTAATTTAGTCATGAATTATTTAGTCATGATTGAATTAATCATGAGTAAAAATAATAATCATAATCATGATTAAATAAATTAGTCATCAATCATTTAATGATTAAATGACTGATGACTAATTTATTGAATTTTTTTATGATGATTATTACATTATTATAAAAAAAATAATTCAGGTGACATAATTTTAGTTTAATTGAACACATCTATAAAACTATAACTGATCACCACCTTAAGTTGACTGAAAGAAGATAATTCCATTATTTATAAAATTTGATTTTCAAAACGCGTAGTTTTAAAAAGCTATTTAAATTATTTTAAACTAAATTAGCCCGAACTTATTTTTGCAAATGTGTACCTGCGTAAATAAAAAAAAAAATTAACTGATTCTGTTGTAAAACTAGCTTTAATTAAAAACCTGTGATTAACAAATCAACAGTCATGGAACGTAGACTTGAAAAGCTTAGTTTTAATCAACTATTATTTTTAGTCATTAAAATTTTAGTCATGACTAGCTGACTCGCGCAACTTCGCTTGCGTCACATAAGAGTAAAAAAAAAAATCCCCTTTTTTGTAACATTTTTTACTGTTACTCTGCTCCTATTGGTCGTAGCATGATGATATATAGCCTATAGCCCCCCTCGATAAATGGTCTATCTAACACGGAAATATTTTTTCAAATTGGACCAGTAGTGCCTGAGATTACCGCGTTCAAACAAACAAACTCTTCAGCTTTATAATATTAGTATAGATTGAATAACTAACACTAACACTAATTAATCATCAATCACGACTCATGATTGAATTTTTTTAGTCATTATTCATTAGTCATGATTAAATAATTTAATCTTAATCATCAATCATCAATCAAACTAAATTTTGCCCAACACTGGTTTTATTAAATTTGAAGTCTCTTTCTTTAGCAGATAGGTTATCTGAAACATATTTATAAACTGTGAAACTGTCCATTAGACTTTCATATATTCAGAACATCTTTACAAAAGTTTTTCAATTCATTGAAAATGCACCCCATTTTCACTCACATAGAAATTAATAAAACACAAAATTAATAAGGCAATAATAACAATTACGTGAAGCAAATCTGTTTCAATTCCGTGCGTTATTGTGTAGCTATAACATATTCTCATTAAGCAGTCAAACGTTAATAATCCAAGACATTAAAAGCCGGTAACGCCGCGTCTTGTAATTAACCTCTTGTAAATTACGCGTCTAATCACGTTAAGCACAAAGTAAAGTCTTTGCATAGATTAAAATTATTGCAGACGGGATAAACGGAATTGTTAGTGCCAGTGTGTGTGTCTATGTAAACGTAGAGCTTGACTGTGTGTGTTTTTGTTTGACAATAGATATGTGTGTGAGTGTGTCCGTGTATAAGTGCACACTTGACACATTTTCGTGTGTGTTGTGTGTTGTGTGTTTGTGTGTGTGTGTGTGTGTTTGTGTGTTCGTTTTTGCATACGTGTGTGCTATAAGTTCCATTTATATTCGTAAGGTACTGTTAGTGGTATTTTATTAAGACGAGATAGGCGAGTATGTCACTATTAGTTGATATATTTGCCGCAGGGGTCTCTGGCTATGAATAGATTCCATCTGTGCTCGTGTATTTTGTATGGCCCGGTAATGGGATTATGGAAAGGATCGTTGTTTTTTTAGAAGCTGTTTTGTTCTACGTTAAGTTGTTGTCACTCTTGTTAGGTTCCGGTAAAACCAAATACCTACGTAAAGTAGGCATCCTTTTATTGTCATAAGTTATTTTTCTAATGTAAGTACTTTTGTATTTTCTTGTAATTAATGAAAATTCATGTTTTCTCTCAAACTTTTAATATGTGGACAAATAGACAAGAAAAAAGTTCTAGTCATCAAGAAAATAATATGGAAATTACGGACTAATACTAAACTTACTACCTACTCGTGTCTACATACCAAAATGTCTTCTAGCTACCATATCTACCTAGTTGTATATTATGTACATTGACAAATGTACTGACAACCGTTATTTATTAGTGGAAATCGATTATTACACAGCACCGTTTAATTAAACACGCTTGAGCGAACATTATTATATTAATCTGATAGAGAACAAATCATTGACTAGCCGTAAACCGACCAACCGTATTAATTAAACACAATTGGTGGGCACAATACTACTGCAAGTATTTATTTACTCCTCTAGCGAGAACCTATTCACTGAACGGATTAATTTATAAACGAGAAAACTCAACATTTATTTTCCAGATAATTGATAATGTTATAAAACTGAGCTCCCTCACTTCGCTGCGTTTCTTCGCCGAGCAAATACTTACCAGGCTTTAAAGTATTTCCAGGGATTCCTTGTTCGGGATTATGTATAATATTCTCGGACGCTAAATGCTCTGATGTTTACTTTGTCTAACGAGATCCGATGATTTGATATAAAAAAACCCCCGAGTGCTAAAAAACGCCGCTAATAGGATTTGCGAGGCTTCTAAAGCCGTAAGAGGAAGTATTACCAGGAATGTTGATAAATAAAATTAACAGTCAGGCTGTAGATTCGCAGGGAAATCCAATGGGATTAGACTAACGAGGCGTTGCAATGCTACCTATAAACAAAGATCATGACTCGAGTTATGTTAAGTACATCCTCTACTTAGTTAATCGTTCCCTTGAGGTTTGTTATTCCCAGAAACTATTAAAGGATCCAATTGTTGTGAACTACAAGTAGTAGACAAACATTGTTCGCGAAGAAATACGTCTCAAGATTTCTTCGTAAAATTCAATCTTCAGTTGTATAGAAAGGTAATAACTATTGCTGTCTGCACTTAAGAGCCACTTACAACTTTGCTATAAAGAAGTCAATATCATGTCGTCCCTGTAGTTTTAGAACTAAGTTTAATGTCTTATATACAGATGAAAATAGAATTTCTGGATGAAACAAACACAATGATAAATTTACAGAACAAGGAAGGGTGTGTTTACCTATACATACGAAGCCGAAAGCCAATAACACAAACTAGTTATTTTGGGAACTAATCTTTAGATCATTTTCGAGCAGAATACTCATATCGTAGTGTTCAAATTCGTTCTTACTGTCGTAAACGCCATAGCTTGTCTTTCGCAGCCTTTAGGCTAAGTTACGTCCTAAATATGCATATCCTTCTACTTACGTGTCCTTTGACAAGACTTGCTTTCATAACACGTAGCGCAAAGCACGTGATAATACGTAGACAATTTCATTACGATAACTAAGTTGACGACGGTTCAGTGTACTAGCTCACTTAACGTAGTGGCTTAGTTGCCTTTTGTAGTAATGTGCGTTGTACACACCCGCGAACGCACTAACGGTCATAATCTCTAAGGAGACCCCGAGGCACTATTACGCTGCGTAAGTTCTTGAGCCCCCGATAATAGCATTGCGAGAAACTTCAACCATTTCCTGCGATGAGGAATAATATTAAGTTCATAGCGACCTTTCAACAAACATATTCTCGCTCTTATTAAAGCCTACACAAAATATTGATGTACTTCGAAGATGACTCGCCCTACACAGAGCAATGGGTCCGCAGACCCGAGTTTAATTCAAAGGCGGCTTTATTACCATAATAATTCGTCAACTAGTGCCGAAATTTCAATCTGAGAGGCTCAATATTCTTTGATGTAGCGGTTTAATAGTTGATTGTGTGGGTAGTGCGATGAATAATGGAGCTATTTTAAACTAAAATGCGATTACACAATATTTCGTGTTGGAACTCTCGGAGGGTGAAATTTGCGGCTATTGTCAGGTATTATTAAAGAAAAAGGACTAAAGAGTGACGTGCAAGGGTTCGCTCTTAGAAAGTTTCCACAAGTTTGGGGTGATTCGGCGGAGCGAGGAAAGTGAATTTTCATACTGCGGGAATAAGCTGCTGCGACACGGGCCTTGCAAACCCTTTCAATCCCAAAGGATATCAGTCAATCCTTTATAAACCACGTGGTTAGTTTCGTTCATTTGCATAAATAAATACATAACATAACATCTATATTTCCCTGGAGATTAAACAAAGGTGGTTTGCACTTAAAGGTGGATGTAATTTATTTTTTCAACGGATATTTTTTTGTTTTATGTTAAAGTTAGCTCACTGTCAGCTATTTATTCTTTAGTGCAGTTACAGGGACTGTTGTGCCAGTCTTAAATGTAAATATAATTATGAACAATATTCTGTCAAAAAAAAAACAGCAATAAAAGTAAAATACGTAGCAACTAGACAAGTAGCCAGTGAATCGTTTTACAACTTACTCAAGTCTACCAAGTACTAAGGCAAGCTTTTACAAATATATTAGAATATTGCTCAATTTCCTCAATTGCTCTACATTCAAGCGAGTGGAACACGTGTCAGGTATCAACGGGATGTTCTCGCTTGTGATCATGTAATTCCGCCATTTGCAAATAGCTACCGTCAAAATGTCAGTCGAATTAATTTTGAAGCAATAAAATATTTTATCTCAAATTGTTTGTAGTTTAATTTCGTAAAATAAATAAACCATGATAGATACATATTTGTAATTGTTTTCGCGGTTGTAGTTTCAATAATTATGTATTGATTTGATTTTGGTATGTTCAAAATACTGTTTGTTAAACCACAATATGGATAATGAGACTTATCATCAGAGCTACAAAATGAGTTAACTATAAGCATGTTTTCCGTTCACAGTCGATTATATAGCACAAAAGACATAATTACATTAAGCATTTCGTCGAAGTAACAAGTGTGATTCTTACACGAACAAAGTATTATTGTTATTCATTTTTAATTTTTTCATGAATAACAGAACTACTCTGTCGCGGATGAATTAGATAATTCGCCTTATTTCCCGATTTGTTAATAGGTCTATATAGAAACAAATATTATTATGAGTTGTATTCGTAATAATGTTCTCAGATATTGAGCATACTTCAGAGTCTGACTTATTACAATTTTGCTTTGAATTTTATAAAGTTTTATAGGACAGTCGAGGTCACAACTTACATAGTGATACTATTTTGACATTGTAGTATCAAAAATAAGTCCATAACTTTTGCGTCTCATGACATAAAAAATAGTTAGAATGTAACCTTTTTGAAAACGCGCCTTGACTTTTATTATCTTGGACTAGCTATTCCATTCCTTGTTTTATTAGTTTTTATTTAAAATTTTAAGAATAAAAAATAAGTTGACAGTATTATCGTCGCCTCAAGATGCTATAATAAGTTTGTTTCATATTCTGATATATTAAAATACGTATAGAAAAGCATATTAAAGTCAGAGTTTATTCCATGTTCACTACTCAAAAGTTAGATTATTATATTAAAATTCATAACATATTTTCACCAGTATCCTCCACTTGTGTATTCAATGCATAAAATTTTATAACGTATACAGATACGTATACACCGGAATTTAATACGATGCGAAGAAGAGATTTATTTATTTAAAATTCTTTACTAGCAGTTAAATTCCTTCATGTGCAAAAACGTGAACATAATATTTAAGCTTGCTTTTCAGTTTAAATTTCGAAAACTTTTGGAATACTGGCCGAATTATCTGTGCTTGTCTGGCTTTATATAAAAAGTGGGATAAGCGGCGATTGTTCTTACAGCACTGCGTTTCTTTGTTCATAAAATACCTAAGTATTTACTTATTTTTTGGACATAGCATAAAAAAATAATCAATTTACGTTCTGGACTTAATACACACTCAAAACAACGATTCATAGTGAATGGTTGTGTTGGGTGTGGATTCAATTCATTTTTTTACCCCATTACTGGCCCACTGCTGGGCAAAGGTCTCCTCCCAAACTATTGAGGGGTAAGGCTTTGAGTTGCTTCCACTTCCACGCTGGCCAAGTGCAGGTTGGGGACTTTGCATGCCTTCAATAAAATTATGAAACAAATTTTGCATGGCATGCAAGGTTCCATCATGATGTTTTCCTTCACCGTTAGAGCCGCCGGAGCAATGAATACATTTTTACATAATATTAAAATCGGTAATTCCAGTTAATAGCTAGTCTCTTCAGACATCAGACAGGTATTAGGTAAGTTAAGCTTGTTACTAAAGTTGTTAAGTTCATATTTATATGTTTTCCATCACTAATCTTTACTAATATTATAAAGCTGAAGAATTTGTTTGTTTGTTTAAATTGTTGATGTAATTGTTTCGCTAATCTCAAGAACTACTGGTTCGAATTGAAAAAATATTACAGTGTTAGATAGCCCACTTATCGAGGAAGGCTATAGGCTACATATCATCACGCTACGACCAATAGAAGCAGAGTACCAGTAAAAAATGTTACAAAAACGGGGGATAATATTTTGGCCCATTCTCTAATGCGACGCAAGCAAAGTTGCGCGGGTCAGCTAGTCTGTTATATTTAGTACAGATAACAGCTAACCGCTTCATTCATCAGTAAATACATTTCATTATGAGCTGTTACACCATGTAATGTAAATGAGACCACAGTCGAGAGAGTGTTCCACTGCACCTACATTTTGGATGACCACATTAGGGTCATTAAGTATGCTGTTGGTGTGGTCAATACACTGATACGTGCATTTAACGTTTGAGCGGGATACGATTACTACTAATTAAGCCGCTACTTAGTACTAGAGGTAATACAAATGACTGAGTTAAATATTGAATCAGCTAATTCCGTGTCACGAGAACGTTGTGGTGCTTTTTAATAGTACGTACATAATATCACGGCTTTTCAGCAAAGGTGGAGACTAAAGTACGCTACTTGGTACTTTTAAACTTCCTTTGCTTCACTCACATCCAAACATCTTTTTTGATAATGTCATAAGATATTTAGTGATATTATTGACTGCTTTTCTGGCGTAGTCGGTAATATATCCGAATTCTAAACATAAGGTCTCAGGTTTGTTTCCCGGATCGGGCTAAGTGCTATTGATATTTTCTTATTAATGCCCGGAGGTTGGCAACATGCCCGGAAAATGGATATAGCCTCTCCCCCTTTTACATGGGACTAAAATTGTTAATAGCGTAAGTGTTATTAAGTAAAATGATTATCAACAATAACACTGTTATTTAAAACGGGAACAGTTGGAAAACCATTTTAAGGTGTTTGCAATAAGAGCATAAGAGATTCGTGTCCTGCAATAAGCTTTGCAAAATGTAAAAGGATTTAAGCTTGATTCATTTCTTTGCGTCGTCCAACTACTATTATAACGCGGAAGTTTTTGAGGATGAATGGATATTTGTTACTTTGAAAATGATAATACTGATATTTGTAACAAAAAAATAACAGTCTGTCGTTCTTATGTTTATATTTTTTTTATATTCAGGAATAATGTCATAATTGTATCTAGAGATATATTTTTTGTTAAGGATCGTACCAAGTGGCGTTCAATTCATGGCGCGGAATAGATGCAAGTTGTAAAGAAAAGACAGGTGTAACAAAAAAAAAATTACGTAACAAGCAAGTAAATACATCTGAAATTATTTATGAAAATATTTTCTTGTGACGTCACTAGGCAAGTCAAATAAAACGACGCCAAAGTTTTATTTCGGAGCGCAAATTTTCATGTTGTTTTTAGAGGCCGAAGTGTACAACTTTTTTGTTTGTATATGACGTTAACCAAGTGAAATGCCGTCAGTTTAGGCAAGCAAGTTTAAACTTGTATTTTGTTAGTGAAGTTTGCGAATGAACCTGTGTAGTAGTGTTTTAATATTGTACTCATTAGACTAGACAGTTTTTAAACTGTTGTTGTCTACTGTTGGGAAAATGAAGCAGCTTTTTGGCTTTTTAACAAAATATTCTGTAGACGTTTTTTCTTTTTTGTTGGTATTATAGTCTGAAGTCACATTGTATATTGTGGACTTTATATCTTCATATATTATATCATTGTACATTGTATATTGTTTACTAAGTGGACTTTTTACGTAGTTGACTTAATAAAAGATAATATAAAAGTGCTATATATTGAAACCACTGGTTTTTTTATTAGGCACTTACTGAATTTATGACAAAAATTAAACAAACCAGAATATCTTTGTAATTATATCTTAGCAGTGAGCGAGTACTAGAAGAAATATAAAAAGAGTAATATTGCAATGCCAAAATAAATGTAATGTTTTATTGTGGATTCATCATTTCTAAGAACTCAAAATAACGTGCAAAATGTAGGAAGTTAAATAGCCTTCACTTTCGCCGAATTCTCTCATGAGTTTCTAACACATATGTAAAAATATTTATCTTGACTGATATTATGTTTGCTCGAACCTCATTAAGCTTGAACATAATAAACTCCTACACATCAGAGCGCTTAACCTTTGACTTTAACCGCTTCATTGGAAAACGCTTGTAAACATCCTTACAATGTACGGAAATATTAGAGGACTTTGGTCTCAATATATTCGTCGGCTAACATCATGTGACACTGAACACAACACATACTTACAGATCTGCTAAAGTCAAAAAAAATCTACTGGTTTTCAAATTGTAAGTGGTTATACGTTAATCCAAGTTATTTTCAAACCCACCCGTTAAATAAATTGCCTACGCGTGGCATTATATTTGCCCTCCTTAACTCATTTTATCATTAGTCTGTTTCATCACACAACACACATTCATCGTTCACCTCCAGGCTAGACTTTACACGTTAATTTGAACATTACTTCAACACCAATACAATAACACAACAGATTTATTCGAAGCGCTTCTTGTTTACAAATTGCCGGCATAATACGGCACTTAATGTTGAAAATATTTCATTTTCCCTATTTCGGTGTGAAAAGCAACTAAAGTTAACACATTACGGGCACGGGACGGAAACGGCTCGTCATCACGGCATGCTTCTCGCGTGCCACCGGTTAGTCTCACTAATGTCTGTTCGCAACATTTTTATTGCCGTTAAACGCAATAAATATACAAACGTTGTGCCGCACTCGAGCGTAAATGCCTGGTGGATTACTCGACTTATTGTGTGCTAGTGACCAAGATTGTTGTAGGCGGCCACCGTGCGGGACGATTCACACGGTGCGACAATATGGGATACGTAAGCGTTTTATGAAGACCATTTGAAAGATTAAATTGGCTATTACAGAATGGCACTCTTTGTAAGATGCTATAAGTTTTATTGTCAAATAGATAGAATGAGTGAAAAGCCTCAATGTATTAAAGGTGATTGTGTTTAAAATAATAATGTAAATGTATCAGAGACGCAAAAGCCCCCGATAATATTAACAAAAAATGTGCCCCTACTTTTGTATAAATACCCCCGATATAAATATGTAAGAACCCTACTACGTAAATGTTTAAACCAAAAAGAAAGATTGCCAGTAGCATGAAACTATACGCAGGATATATTTCAACTAAACTACGTTCCCTAGTCTGACTACACGAGCCGTGAAATGTTATGTCATTTCACTACTACGATTCGCATACGGTCAATGACTCACTCGTACTACTACAATGGATGTTCATACAACAAGATACCTTGACGAAATCACCTTTCAGCCAAGACTAAAGGGAGCTTTACATAGAGCAAAGAAAAACTCGTCAAAAAAGGAAAGTATGCATGAACAAAAATAATATAAGGCTAGAATGATCGCGAACAAGGGCTCTAAAAGGACATGGCATGGACATTGTAGGTGATGTCTCATAAAAAAGCAAGTGCGTAGCGCGTGGCGTAGCAGATCACTCCCTTAGGAGGCGACCGCTGAGCTCGCTTGTGCGTGACGAAGAACTATCGCGAGCAACACCGCGGGGTTAAACACGATTTGCAACATAAACTTAACATGCCAAGCTATTTCCTTATACAACATAAAAAAGACCTGCCAAAATCAGCTTGCAAGTATTTTTATACTTAAAAACATTGTTTTTGTCCGCTCTCATGTGAATAAAGTTAGATAATATACTTACCCGTATTTGTAATTCGTGCTCAGAAATCTTATACTACGATTAAATTTAAGTAGGTCACAAACTTACAAGGGCATAACTCCATGAGACGTCTCCAAACGTCAGTTCTCAAATGAAATGATATAATTTCGTACAACTCCAGTTTATCTGAGTCTACAATGTACGTAGCAACACTCTACGGCGTAGCACTTTGCTACAAAGTATTCTTATTTTACTTTTAAAATGAACATCTACATAAGTTGTACATAAAGCCTTATAAATATGTATGATATTGCTACATTAATAAAATGTATGAAATATTGTTGTTGGCTTTGTAATATTTTTCTTGAATGAGTGTGTTCTTTGCCGAGATTAAAAAGGTTGAGGAGTAGGTTGTATGATAAAGTTCAAACGTTTCGTCTTTGTTTTTTCTCCTTTAAAAGGGGACAAAGTATAACTCTGTTATGTGATAACATTAACCTTTATGATTATTTAAGAGCAGACAACCTAATATCTAGACGTATAAGTTTATCAATTACATTGCTATTAAACCCTGTTTGTTCATATGATACACAATCAAGTTAGGTACTGTACATAGAGCAACTAAACGACATTCATAGAAATATTTGGAGATTTCCATAAAATACAGAAGTGCTTGTTTGCACAAAATATGCTCGAATACAATTTAACCTGTTTGTCGTCTCTAAAGTTGTTCTTGACGTAAAAGGCTTCGAGTCTAAAACATTTCGTTTGAATACAACTTTTTTATCCTCAAACGTAATCCCCGTTTAATTATTCAAGCATCAACAATCAAATCCAAATTACCACTTGGAAACAAGGCAGTTGCTTTTATATTCGCAAATTTCGAGTTGTTTATCAAATTACCTCCGTACGGATTATGTAAAGCTCATTAGCCATCGGAGTTCATTAACGCTATCCGTAAAAGTTTGACGGAAATTTTAGACAGTCGAGAATAATTAAAAGAGTTGGGCTTAGCAGTTTCAAAGCTGATTTTGTTCCGTGTGTTTCCTGTAAATCCGGGTAACCTCTTTATCCTCTGTGAGCTTGCTTCTTTTGGTTTCACTTCATCGGTTCGCTTTGAAGAGACTTGATCTAACTGTAACTCGATTTCATATTGATCAAAGCACTGCTTACCGGGAAGTTCGTCGCCACTAAAAGATAAACTATTTTACAAAAATACATATATTTATATCTATTTATGTAAACACACAAATTGGCGTTTGAATTCGTTGATTGGAATATCGTTAACTGCACAAAATCTATTATCTGACAGTGGTTTCGAAAAAACTATAGCGTGGGTTAATTCACTTAGAGCGACAACAAAGCTCCATTTTATTCGAACAATTCAGTTAAATATACGCACGACACAAGGGTTCATTTTTCGATGGAACTTTTAGCTTTTGCAAAGCTCAACAGTAACTACGCGAATGGGGTCGAGTTATTTGATCAACTACACTGTTATTTAGTTCAGTCAGTCCGTTTTTGTTGATTTTAATTCAGTGAAAATTTACACTGCGGACATTGTGTCACTGGGCAAACAGTTTGTTGCAAACTGTGTATCGTATTTCTCTAGCTGCCAATTCAGTGTTATATATTCTGCTACATCAAAAGGCAGTGGTTTGGGTAAATTAAAAAGTATCACGTGACACGTCGTTTTTTTTCAATATGAAAACGTAACGTAAGGCTTACTTGTTGTGGGCGTCGATTCAACTTTTGTGCAATATGAGAGGTCTCGTACTGTAAGACGTTTGTCACTTTTTGAAAAGTGAAACTGCTAAGTATTTGTTAACTGACAGGAATTTTCATTTTGTATAAATAATTTTTGGTTTAGTGTCTTTTCTTCTTTGAAAGTTGACGTTAAATGATTTTTTTGCGCTTTTGAATCTGGTTTTTATCAGTATAATTGGCATTACATTACATAGATTTAAAATATTCAGCTGCATATTATTAGCCTTCTATGATCATATTCAACTTCCGAAACAATATTTCGCTGTCTACGCAATTGGTCGGTGGCCGTTCAAAGCGATGATTTATTATTTAACAAGCAATACGTTATTTGTGCCTCAATCACCATTGAATGGTACAAAGTACTGCTCTGCATTGTATTCATGATTTTGTTTTGTGCTCACCGCTGTCTATTTTCCGATTGCCTGAAGGCTTTCGCTGTAAATTGCAGTTCAAATCTGTTTAGAAATTTAACTGTGGGAAATTGGTATTCAGCGTGGTTTTCATCTAAAATTAAACGTAGATAGAGCTGTAGTGTTTGTCGCAATTATTGCCACTACTATTGCAGCTTGATAGCAAATATTAAACAATAGTATTCAGCGTTTGTTGGCTAATTAACTAATGTTGTGAAGTTACTTAGTTTTTAGTAACAGTTAATTTTGATATTACGTATAAGAGCTCTATTGAGTACATAATACTTCGTGATATTATCTAATAAGTAACAGTCGGTTTCTACGACACAAGGTCACTATCTATTGAAGAAGTTTTTTTTTCGTATCTTATCGAGGAACAAATGTATAAAAATAATTTTGTGAAAAGATTTATTATAGACTTTGGTATTCTCTTACCAATATCCATATTTCGTAATGCCTTAAATTCGATTACGATTGACCAACCCGCAACCAAGTTCAACTCCATAAAAACTAAACAAAAATACAAGTTAATATCAAAACGAATTTCGAAAGAGATCTTTGTTGACAGTAACACTCTCGGGATTAAAGTGAGGCTGGAGGCTGTATCAAACTAAGTTTGTTGTTACCGTTTGAACTCACGTATACCAATAAGTTAATGAGAGTAAACTTTGTAACAGACGACCGCGACAATTTGTGACCAACTTATTGTTGCGGATAATTTCGTTTCATTTTTACAGAGTGTTATTCGGCATCCCAATTTTCTAATACTATCGAGGAACGAAAACCGGCTAGGTAAAAAAAATGGATTAAATTATGATCAGCGCCTCTAGCGGACGCCGGAGAAACTAGTTTAACAGCACGTTTTAAATATCAAACTCTCGATACTCGATAGTTGCGATTGTAAAGATTACTACTACTACTTACTGTGTACTTTAATATATAGTACTACTATTGACCGACAACTTAATAGATAGCTTGAAAGTGAACGATTTATATAGAATACAATAGAGCCTTTGAGGTATACCTAAAAAAAGGAGACGAAGCAAAAAGGTCACTGACTGCTGCATAAGTCTGCGGGTAAATAACGTTCTAAATTCTTAATTTTCTATACCTCCGCAAACCGAAAACCTTGTATACAAAGGTCTCACTTAGTTGTATGACTATTGTTCGAGTGTATTAGGGATTGAATTATATGTGTGTAAAAGAGTGCGTATAAAAGACGCATGTAAAGATTTTAATTTCCTTGTTTTGAGTAGCTTCTTAGCACTTTGACATTTTTTTTTTCACATTTTGCGTATAATAAGCAAGTTAATTTTTTTTTTACTCATAATAATTTAGGACCACAATATAACGTTACAAAAAATGTACCGGTACCTACACTAAAATCGAAACCAGTCGAAAGAATCTAAGACCACCAATAACTCAATACAAAAGCTAATTTCCTATGGAAGTCGCAGAATGATACAGTGTGATATGTCACCAGCCACATTCCTATAACAAACACGTAACCGAAGTCACAAACCAAAATATTTATCTGTCAACCCGTTCTAAAGTTAGAACCGCGTTGATTCCTAAACAAATACTTTAAATCCTCGACATTGCAAGTGCTGTGTCATTAAATTTAATGGCTTCAACTGCGAATTGAACAAACAGAGGTATGTAATAACAAAGATATATTGCTTAAATACGTTACTGTAATACCACGGACTTACGCGAAACTTGAGACTGATAACCACGTAAGTCGAAGTCCGCTTGAGTTGGTGTACGATTATCTGGGGGCACGGAAGTGCCCCCGCAAGTCGAGCAAAAAAAAAGCGGCACGGCCGTAACATACTTTTCTCGAAGCAATTCGGGCTATTTTTGACACCCCTATAATTTCGTTGTGGATAAAACAAGAAGCCTGGATTTTCAGCAACTAATTAGTCATTGTATAAACACGGTATATTTAAAATTTCAGTCAATTTGAACCAGTAGTTTAGGAATGACAACTTGTTAAAATTTTGAATTTTGTCACTCACTGATTCACTGACTCACTGACTCACCGATCATCAAAAGTCTAAGGTACTTCTAGCAGACTTAGAAGCTTAAAATTTAGAATACAAATAGGGTTTAGTGTCTTAATCATGGGAAAAATTTAATATTCTCTAATTTCGGTCCAGTTTTCTAAATACACCAACTGCAACAATAACTTTGTAATCCCATATAAATGTATAAGATTACAAGGTTACATTTGCAGTTAATTAATTATTATTACAGTAGAAAATAAAATAAATAGGTGTAAATAGGTACCTACTATATAAGACATAACGGGGGAGGGGGTATAGGGTGGATAAGGGTGTTTAGCCCATGAAACTGAACAACATTCCCATAGGAAAATATGTTGAATTATGAAAAAAAAAGTCTTTCCATACAAATTGGACTTATGTTCGCTCTACAAAAAGAAGTGAGATGCCACCAAAAACATTCTGTAAAAACCTCAAGTCTCGCCGTAAAAAGTTGTGAGATCGATATAATATCAAGTCGATTAATCTATTTAGTCTCTACTTAAAGGACCTTCTGTCTTAAGTTATTACGTATGTTATTATCATGCCAATTTAAAAAAAAATATCTTTAAAACAATTAGATCGACTTGGTCATCGCAAGAAAACACAAATTCGCCATTAACATTTCAGGAGCATTAACTTCTCGTCGTGCTGTGTAGTGTGATACATACTAATAATTAAATCATGCGATGGCCAGGTCGGTCTATTTGTTTTAAAGGTATTTTTTTTAAATTGGCATGATAATAACATACGTAATAACTTAAGACAGAAGGTCCTTTAAGTAGAGACTAAATAGATTAATCGACTTGATATTATATCGATCTCACAACTTTTTACGGCGAGACTTGAGGTTTTTACAGAATGTTTTTGATGGCATCGTTTTTACTAGCAATGTGATTCATAAAACAAAAATACAATAACATTATTTCATCACGTAGTAAAACTATAGTACAGTCGTATTTTATGCTTCCCAAAAAGTAGGTATCGGAAACATAAAGTAATATAGTTTCATAATGTAAAATCTATCATAATGTGATTGGTACAATGCGTCAAAAAATTAAATTCGAATTTGTGTAAGTCAAATCGTGTAAGCCGGGTCAGCGAAAGCCGAGCTAGCGTAAGCCGGAGTACCGTAAGTCGGGGGTATTACGTTACTTAAACGCAGTAAAACGGTTGTCGCAGTACAAACACAGGTGATGGTGTAAAACAACAAAGGGACGCGACCCCTTTGTAGCTATTACGAGTAGTTCCAAGTTGATTTTATGAAAACACATCGTCTACGATGTTTTCTTAGAAGAATTTATTGAATATCGAAGATAAGACTATTAATTGAGATTTAAAAGTTCTGAGAAAAATTAAACATTGGATTAATAGAATAAAGAAGATTATAATCCAACTCATATTCTTTGAGAAATACTTGAGTTACGTCACTATATATCTTTGCGATGATGGCTTTTTAGAAACTATGTGGAATATTGTGGAATTTTCATACAATTTGAGACGATCTCTTTTACTTAAACAATAAAATTCGTGAAAATTTTGCACAACATAGCTTGGCACTGAAAGCGTCTTGTTAGTCTTTTTCGTGTGAAAATAAAACAAAGCAGTTTAAAACATTTCTAAGTGTCCTAGTTGCGACGTATATTTTAGTATACATGGAAACAAATTTTCATTTTGGTTTCTAGGAAACATTAATTTCTTTAATTGCTGAAGCGCGTGTTGTGCGCTTTGTTCACAGAGGAATTGTATTATTTTGAAATGTACTGAGTTAAGTAAAGAAAGATAATACATTTGAGGTAGATCCTTTAGAAACTCATCTTCTTTAAGTAAAGGGAAAAATAACATTTATGAAAAATGGTACCATAACACGAGCTTTTAATATGTATTATAATCTGTATCATCATCATGTAATGAATACGTAGCTGATAAAATAAATCTATACTAATATAATAAAGCTGAAGAGTTTGTTTGTTTGATTGTTTGTTTGTTTGAACGCGCTAATCTCAGGAACTACTGATCCGATTACTGATAGATGAAAAATTCTTTCAGTGTTAGATAGCCCATTTATCGAGGAAGGCTTTAGGCTATATATCATCACGCTATGAACAATAGGAGCAGAGTACCAATAAAAAATGTTACAAAAACGGGGATAAATTTCACCCATTGTCTCTTATGTGACGCAAGCGAAGTTGCGCGGGTCAGCTAGTCCAATATAAAAAAAGGAATGACGAATTATATTATTAATATGCATCATAATGTTTTTTTTTTTTGGAATACACTTTCTATTTTGAAAATTTGCACTACAATTTTATGGCATCATCTACGTCAGTGTTATGGAATGACCGATATGACAGATAAAAAAAAACATTTACCTTGTAAAAAGACCCGGGTGGTGTGCTTGAAGTTGACAGTGGATGTCCTCCACAGTCCAAACGCAGTACGGTAACCGGCTTCGGTATCGACACCCACTGTGATTTTTTTCTAGCATTCCAATTATTAATTATTTTCTTACAGGAAGAAAGGTAAATAATCTCTGTAAAGACGAGTTTTAACTAAATATAAACCCGATATGCAAAGCGTCGCTCTAAAGTCTTGCTTTACCTACCCTTATCACACTTGGAGTTAAGTTTCTTTTAAAATGCAAAGTGGAAGCAGAGTTTACACAAACAAGATTAGCTTTTAGTAAAAGTAGAGTTATTTACTTGCTTTTTAAAACATGTTAAACAACAAGCTCTATACGTTGAACAAATATAAATCTAAAAGGTTTATAAAAAGGTATTTTCTACGAAGTTTTATGGCCACATCTAGTTTCCCAGTATCAACAACTCAACATACGGGTTGAGTGATTCAAAGTACTCGAGGGCACTCGTATCAAGCTCCGTAATTTAAAATTTATGACCGTAATACAAGTAAGATTAATTTGATGTTGAGTCAATATGCTTTGCAAAATTGAGCCTTTGCTTTTACCTTTACCGCGATATGTGAAAATTGATATTTGTTGCTCATTTTCATTCGTTCTTTGAATTTTATTCGTTTAGCGGCCACTCACGTGTACCGCGAATACCACATTTCAGCGATGAACAGAAGGTAAGTTATTTATTTTGTTTGATACTTGTTTAAACGGTGTATTTTTATGTGTAGGTACATAATACAATAAGTAATTTTTAATCGGCTTCAGTAGTAACTACAATAAAAGTTTGAGTTTCATTTTTTGCGGTATAATGTACTCAAAACAGCGGCTAGTGCTGCGTCAATTATACTGCCATTATATGCCATTGATTGGATAATGAATTAGTAATTGATAATAAGTCATAATATGAAGCGCGAAAGTTTCAAAGTTACAACCACGATATTCTATTATAATTATTTTATGTTCCCATTGTGGTTGTAGTACGTGAAAGCACCCTAACGAATTGCTTTACGTCCGTTAGTGGAGTTAATGAGTCTCTTTGTTTGTGAATAGATTTAGGCTTTTGTTAAATGGGGAAACCAAAACTTGTTAAGTCAATACGATTAGTAATATTGGTTTGTTGTTGTGGTACTATACATACTACATATTTTGTTTATTATGTTTTTGTCACCCGTTACATTATTTACCCGTTCAACATCTTAGCAGAGAGCATGCACAATTTTTTATACAAGCGTCAGCTCCCGTCTGAGGGGCTCAAGTGCGGGTTGTGGACGTTGAATACTCTCGAAAATCGGCTCTCACTGCTCATTTATTTATTTTATAATATTAATTCTGTCACGTCCAAGTAGGTCACCGTCAGCCACATAAAGCCATTGATGTTTTAAATTCTGAATCTTGTATACCTTCGCTATCCACGATTCTTGCATGCAAGGTACTATACTAAGTTTTTGAACTTTATGATATAATAATATGTACATGAGCATTGGTTTTTCTCGATATAAAAATAGTTAGGTTTCCTCTACACATTTAACAAAACACTGTCGACGCACAGATGTTTCCTTATTATGTTTCTCTGTTCTCTATTATTAAAGGAAGGGTCTTATATTACTTGGACTTCAAAAGATTTGCCGGACAGAGTTTTCGTTATAAAAGTAGTTAATACTACAAATAAGATTTGAGATAAAACAGTGGTATTTTACAAGGTACTTAGAAGAAAATAGTACTCAGTATGCGATAAAACAATATAAAACAGATTCTTACGATGCCCCTAACTCAAGTTATTTTCTCTTCGTAGTGTCATAAGAATAGAACATCGCATTAAAACAGTCGGACTATAAACATATAAAACTTTACTGAATGCACCAGCTGGTGTTGCAGATATTCGCATCCGCATCCGCAAATGCAGACGGCTAATCGCATCCGCATCCGCATTCGCAATAATGTATGCAGAGCTTTTGCAGATGCGGATGTATAAACATAGACAACAAGCAAGAAATTACCAGGGGTGTAGCGGAAAATCGCATCCGCATCTGCAAACGCGGAACATCCAGATTAATTCAGATCTTCGCAACTGCATCCGCTAATGTTCTGAATAAAAACTCCGCATCCGCATCCAATGGATGTCAATTTATCTATATAAGTATGTATTTAGAAGTATATAAGTATGTTTATCAGTTATTTGATTATCATAGTACAAGCTCTGCTTAGTTTAGAATCAAATAACCGTGTGTGAGTTGGCCAATGATATTTATTTATTTATCCGCAACAGCCCTAGTATGCATCACACACAAACACAAAGCGTTATTACGTTAAAGATAAACCCGAAGCATTAATATTGTTAAACCACCCGTGAATTTATATACAAGGAAAACACCAAACTAAAAGCCTTAAGCTGAGCATTTATGCGATACAAAATCACTGGTGCATTTAAAGCATGAAATTATAAAAAGTGCTAATTAAACCTACCAAGTTGAATTGTAGCCTTCGCACTGTGTAGTACTTCGGCCAACACTACCTATATTATTAAGCCTTGTTATGTATTTATCGCAGATCGAGGCGAGAAGCCGGCCCAAGTAAATGCTTTACATACTTAATTTTTTGGTTTTAAATATTAATAGTGTGTTATTTTAGTTGAAGTACCGTTTTATAGCGTTTGGAAATAGATCGAATACTTTAGTACGATATTGATAAAATATTTACATTTTATAAAAAGAAAGTATGTGATGTTATAACAAAATTAAGTATGTATGGAAAATAGCCACACTCTCTAAATATGTATATTAAAGAGGTAACTTATTTAATTTAGGATCAGTTCTCACATTATTATCTTCACCACTTTAGCCCGGGGAAAGGTAAAAGGATCCTCTAATAAAATGGGTATTATGAGATTCTTGATACAAAATCTTTCAGTGTTACTCTGTCAGTGAAACTCTATGCTTCTCTTTCACACTTACTATAATTAGGCTTACTTTTTATCACTCTTCTCATATTAGGTACAGCGCAAATTATTATTTATCAAACAAAATACATTAACACAATATAATTTAAGAACAACATATTTGTAATAATGTGTCTGTTAATATTCACCCTCTCATAAATAGTCAATAGTCATAATACTCGTATCTTACCACCAACACTGCTGAAAATCTCTGATATAAATAAATATAGGATACCACACTGACATACTGTAATAATGTTAATATTAAATTCGTGTTTGCTTATACTACCTTTTTTTTTAGATTTTGATATAACTATCATTTGCATGTGCATGAGACCAACCAAAAGTGACGTTAACGTTATACAATAACTATAGTCGATAATTCAATACGCCGTTTGTGAACGTCAAAGCAACCAATTTAATTTGCACGTCTAAATGTCACACGTTATCGAGCGTTTGACATTTAGTCGATGACATCTCGAATTTCGACAATACCTTGACAAACTAAAGGCTATCAACACAGATTTCTTATTCGTTAAACAACAAAATACCGAATTGTTGCACAACCGCGTTCGTTTTAATCTGACTAAGCGACAACTGCATTTACAGTCGTAAAACTCCACATCCAAAGCAAAACACAAAACAAGCAGATTTTCGGTAGTTTTTTTCTTACTGTCTGCCCGTAAGCGGAAAAACTCTCCACCCAGTTAACAACTAACATTTCAATGATTCATTTCTTCCACGCAATGGATTCCGCTTTCCGCTACCTCTTATCAAAGCGTCAGACCAAAGGATAAGCCTTAAATGCATTGGTAATGAGCTTGCGAGGCCTAACTAACCAGCCGTGTAAAAGGATTTTTCACTCCCCATTTTCATTGAAATTTATTTGCAGAGATAACTATACGTTTAAGTGTTCAGAGTGGATTTTAAAGCGGCGTATCCAAAAGTTTTGACTGATATTATGGAACGACTATTGTTATGGAAACGAGGGAACATAGCGAGATTTAAACGTGAACTTTATATGACATCTTTGATTTGAATACTGTCTGTGTTCAAACCAACTAGTTCAGCTTAAAAAATAATAGTAAGCCATTAAAAAAATGTAAACTCTTTAAATTTTACAAACAATGACTTATATCTCTAGGTTTGCATTTCAAAATTCAGCATTGATAGGGTAAGCAAACAATTATTTTCTATTGTATTTTTTACCTCTATATTAAAAGCAAATATTTTATTTAGCGTCTCTTGTATGTTCAACCATCTCTAAATAACGTAGAATAATATTTTATATTTCCGTGCGCTTTCTGCCACGCGCTTTTTTCACTAAATCACATTTTGGTTACGTAATTTTATTTAATATTTCTTACGAAATTCCTTTCTGAATACTACTACCACAATTGTCAGTAGTATTAAAAAAATAGAAAAATATTTAGAATCAAGAGTATTTTATGCGAGTTTATCTTTGTTTTTGTCAACACCAATGATTGGAACACACTGAATAACATCACACTGGGGCTTAAGTGGCTTATACGCTAAAGGATTTTGATATGTAAATACAGAACGCTCAGGTACTGACGTCACGCACATACGTTGTTTAATCACGTAAATGGATTCGTCAACGGATCAAACACAAGCTTCCGTTAGCGTCATGCATATGGCGAGATTTCATACAAAAATCAGTAACTACCGATTCGCGACAACATTATTCAAGATATCTTAAACTATGCTTGTTAGCAGACATAATCATTAGACTAAAAAAGAACACTAGGTTAGTACCTTTTGAAGTATTGTATACATATTATAGTAGTGTTCTTTTGGTCTTCACCCATGGTATTGCACCATAATTATCTGCTAAACTAATTCATAATAATAAGTTTAAAAGTCACTCTGTCTGTCTGTCCATCGGTTACGCTTATAGAACTACGCGGGCTAGCTAGTATGAGTCTAATAATTGTACGCGCCAAACCACACAACCGCACCACTTGTTGACAAAATATACCGAATGTATTTGTTAAAACCACATCAACAAGCAGCTTGATTACCCCTGTTATAGTTATAGAAGATACCTACATGCGTTGTGATAAAATACAGCAAATAACAAAAGAATAACTTTCCCATAGGACGAAGATTAACTTTTAAATATTGACTGACTTTAATCTGTTAAATTTACGAATCTGTGAAATTGCCCAATCTAAACAAGTCTTTTTAATACAGCACAGATATTGGCTTGAAGTGAAAAAATAACTAAATATTCGCCAGCTTCCCATTGCCACTTAAAACTAGCGGGCAGAACAGTAACGGTTGAGTCAAAACAAGCAAAGCAATAAGCCTATTCACGCTATCTGTCGCAGTCACGCGCAAGCCTAAAAGTGGCTTTTACTACTAAAATATTTGACTATAGCCTGGCTCTATATTTTCATTTTTCTTATGTTATTTTTACTTCAATTCAAATACTTAAGTGTATTGGTAGTTGAAAATATAGACAGACAGAAGAATTTGTTGAATTTCTTTTCATATTTATAGGCTTTAACTATTCATACTCTATTCATTTTTATGGAGGAGTTTAGGGCGGCCTTTGCCCAACAATGGAACATTACAGATACGGAACATAACTATTGGCCATCGTCACAAATGAAAGCGATTTAAAAACACTCAGTAATAAGATCGTGAAATCAATAATAATTAATGAGTTCGAATAGTTATACATAAAACTGAATTTCTTCACTTCTATGTATTTCGTTCCGTTTATTCTCAATAGTAATATTGTATGCCGTCAAAAACATTCTGTAAAAACCTCAAGTCTCGCTGTAAAAAGTTGTGAGATCAATATAATACCAAGTCGATTAATCTATTTAGTCTCTACTTAAAGGACCTTCTGTCTTAAGTTATTACGTATGTTATTATCATGCCAATTTAAAAAAAATACCTCTAAAACAAATAGACCGACCTGGCCATCGCATGATTTGATTAGTTAATGCTCCTGAAATGTTAAACGCGAATTTGTGTTTTCTTGCGATGACCAAGTCGATCTATTTGTTTTACAGGTATTTTTTTTAAATTGGCATGATAATAACATACGTAATAACTTAAGACAGAAGGTCCTTTAAGTAGAGACTAAATAGATTAATCGACTTGGTATTATATTGATCTCACAACTTTTTACAGCGAGACTTGAGGTTTTTACAGAATGTTTTTGACGGCATCTCACTTCTTTTTGTAGAGCGTTCGCTCTATAAGTCCAATTTGTATGGAAAGACGTTTTTTTTTTCATAATTCAACATATTTCCCTATGGGAATGTTGTTCAGTTTCATGTGCTAAACATCCTTACCCACCCTTTACCCCCTCCCGTTATGCCTCATATAGTAGGTACCTATTTACACCTATTTATTTTATTTTCTACAGTAATAATAATTCATTAACTGCAAATGTAACCTTGTAATCTTATACATTTATATGGGATTACAAAGTTATTGTTGCAGTTGGTGTATTTAGAAAACTGGACCGAAATTAGAAAATATTAAATTTTTCCCATGATGAAAACACTAAACCCTATTTGTATTCTAAATTTTAAGCTTCTAAGTCTGCTAGAAGTACCTTAGACTTTTGATGATCGGTGAGTCAGTGAGTCAGTGAGTCAGTGAATCAGTGAGTGACAAAATTCAAAATTTTAACAAGTTGTCATTCTTAAACTACTGGTTCAAATTGACTGAAATTTTAAATATACCGTGTTTATACAATGACTGATTAGTTGCTGAAAATCCAGGCTTCTTGTTTTATCCACAACGAAATTATAGGGGTGTCAAAAATAGCCCGAATTGCTCCGAGAAAAGGATGTTACGGCCGTGCCGCTTTTTTTTGCTCGACTTGCGGGGGCACTTCCGTGCCCCCAGATTTTATATTGCAGCCTGAACAATTTCCTTTCAACAAATGAAAAGCGCAAAAGAAATAATTGTCCTTTCTGAGAATATTGCAAAGGCTTTAAATTTCCTGCCGTAAATGAAGTCACTTCGGTTTCTCGCGTGCATTGATACAAGTATAGACGATGAACGCGTTTTGCATTTACGCCGAGAATAATGAAGAAAAATCGAAGACATTATTTCGAGGAAAAATCTATATATAAATATTATAATTATTATTTTTTTCCACCATTACAAAGACTGGAATGAAAATAGATTAGTAGATGAAACTCCTTCTAAAACGTTCTCAAATGTTCAATATTTTTCTACATTCTGTTCTTAAGAACGATCATCAAGTAGTGTTTCATATGATAGATCATGAGCAGTATCACAGGTTTACAATGTGTACTCGAGTTTGACAACTCGATAGAAAATTCTGTGTGACTGAAAAAACTATGTTACGAAGGATAGATAAGCAAATATTAATCCTGTCTTAACTAATCTTGTAAATAATATAATTGGCAACCAATTGGCTAATACATTTATGTCGTCTATCTCTTCGAAGAAAACGCGTGTAAAGAGAAGAGAAATAGAATTACGGTCTTTGTTTACCAAAGCTCGCTAAATGTTTAGCTGGAGTCTGCTTAAAGAGCCGTTATATTCCCACTACACCTCGGTCATTCCCGGTGGAAGAGCTAAATCTTCAACTGCAAAGAAAATGTCAACGGTTCCTGTTCACACTCGAACAAGCAAGGATCACTATCGAGAAGGTCTATGCATTTGATACCACTAACAATATTAATCGGTATTGCCGACTGATTTACATTTTCAGAAAATTACCATTTTTAGTTTTTTGAGAATATTTTGATTTTTGAGGTTACTACTGATTCCCTCGCAAATTATTTCATTTCTATGATAAACAAAAAGTCATTTGTGTAGTGTAAGTGACAAGTTCGCGACACAAATTCCTTTTTTTGCAAGAATTTTAGTCTTAAAAAACAAATAGTCTGGTTACCATAGTACAAGCTCTGCTTAGTTTGAAATCAGATGAATGTGAGTGAGTGTATTTAAGTGTATATTTATTTAATTTAATTGATAAAGCATACACACCAAATTATGTGTAAAAAGTGCATTGAAAGCGTGCAATAACAATATTTATTTTGCAACCTGTTTTAATTTGAGTCATTCATTAACGGAGCATTATGTGGTCGAGATTAAATAAATGCGGACGATAAATTATCTCTGATTTCTCTTTACAATACTAAATGGAAAAATAAATTTCATTTCAGATCACTGAAAATACTCAGTTAAATGCAAATTGTTATCGATTTGTTTTATTATGAACCGTTAAGTACCGTTTACGTGTATAAAAACTTTAAATTTAACTTAATACATACATAATAGCTTTAATTTGCCGAAGATTGTTATAGACACTTTTGTATCTTTTGTAGGTTTATAAGTGAATCAGTAGTGAAAGTGTGGCTTGATAAATGGTGGTAATCTAACCCGCGTTCTAACCGCGTTTCAACTCATACAAAAAAGAACGCTATTGAAAAGATAAACTACCGTTAAATGTACTCAGAAACCGGGGGTAAGAGCATCAAACACAATCACAAGAAACGTAGGGAGTACGAGCCGTGACATTGGTAGCAACTCGTTCTTCCACCAGCGCTTTTCTCCTACGTCTTTGGTTTTATGTTTTATTTTCCTTGCAGCTACAGCTTGCGGCTTAATTCAGAACCTCAATGTTATTTAGTTCACACGGGCATGTAATATGTATAACAATTAATAGTTAGATAATAATAGTTCTTACGGAATACGTTTTTAAACTAATTTTACAAAAATAGTGCCTCAGTTCATATCACAAGTCAACAACGGGAAGTCATCACAATCCAGGATTGTTCGACGATCTCAACACAGGGTAACTAAAACTAACTGATCCTAACCTCGTTACGAGAAGGAACGTTTTATAAGGTTCGCGATACGCCCAGAGATCACTACGACTTCTAAGAACAAAAATAAATACAAACTAAATCAAATTCTTGCGAACGAAGCCGTGTCTTGACTACTAACGGTCTATAATGTGCTCAAGCAATTATTCTTCGTCTTTTCCACGAGTTAGGGATTTTGTAGGAACTTTAGAAGCCTTTGTACTTGATCCTCAAATTAATCAATTAGAAAACTATCTTTAATCTACTTTGTAACTATTCGAATATTGTTTTAAATTTGCCTTTTAGTTTTATCGTTAGTGCGCGAACGGTAATTGAAATTTTAATAGCCTGTTATTATCTTTAAATCTACTTATTTTTTTAATCCAAAGCCAGTAAAATACTTTTTGATAAGCAAGGCTTTTTTATAGGATAATATTATATTACATAGAATTTTGCAACTTTCTAAGGATAGCAGCTTAAAAGATTACAGAGGAAAATATCTCTTGATATATAATATGTATGGCAAATTGCCAAGCTTAATAATACCGATATACGGTAATCTTAAAATAAAATATATTTCTGTAACTTGAAATTCCAATCGGAATTCCATTCTTTGACGTCGTGTACCTTTATAAGTGACGTACCTTTCACAATTTTCAGGTAAATCCACTTTTTCCCTCAATTCATCAAGGCAATATCTTTCTGGACCTTTTTTATCGGGACAATTTCGTGAGGAGTTTGTCTAATATACATCTTTCAGGTTTTTCAATAAACTCAATAAAGTATTTTATTCAATGATAATATAGAAACTTTTGTATTTGTAAAGATTTGCCTTATATAGCTAATTTTATTTGAAGTTAATAAAGTTGTGAATCTTTGGATAAGAAAGGGTATCACATAAAATGCGCTGAATTAAAAATAATAAGATTTTCTTAACACAGCAAAGACAAAATCACTTTCCAAGCTTTATAAAAAAAAGAATTTTATCTGTTTGTTCAGAAGCTATCTCTACAATAATCTATACAGTGCCTTTTTCCAATATTTAAGACCTGAAAAGCAGCCAGTGAAATGCTCTGCACAAAAAGTATGAAAATCCGATATTTACTTCACATTCGCCGAATCAACTTTTTAATGCGTTGATTGTTTGTATAAAAGAGGAATAAAGGAGGTATGTGCGGAGTGGTTTAACACTCAAGTAGTCTCTATAATAATGTATTTTTCCAACGTGAATTATATAATAATTATGAGAAGCCAATTAGCACATTAAAGAATATTAACAATTATTTGTCAATTTCTTAATTTACCATGAATTTATAATTGGATGACATTATAACGGTTCGAAAGTCATACCAATACAGAATGGGCGCTAAAAATAAACAATTTTCCTTCTCCCGATTGCAGTGCTTGTATTATTCACACAACTACTGTAGGCAACGACTTTCAATGAAAGAACGGCTAGATTTACAGTCTGTTATTATTACCAAAGTTTCAACAACGCTCTAAGGCACTTTGTACACAGGACTACGCAAATCTCTGATGCTGAACGATTTTAGTCTTCAAGCGACTACCGCTATACAAAACCATTGAGGTTCGTACACGACTTGCCTCGCCGTCAATCAATAGCCGGGTGACTGAGCAAGCAGCCTCGTGCTCGCTTAGTCAGGACCCGGCTATTGTCGATTGCCGCTGATTTTTATGGCAGTAGAAGCCTGAAGACTGGAATCGTTGGATATCAAAAATTTGCATCGCCTTGTGTATGAACGGCCTAATTTACAGTCAGATACCAAAGTCGCTGAACAAATGGAACTTTTCGATACCCCATATTCTGTAGCAAGCACAGCCACACAAACAGCGTCAGAAAAACCATTGAGAGATGAAACTGTTGGTTCTGACCAATATAAGCTGCCTTTCTTTTAGTACATATTCAAACCATAATATAGAGAAGTGGAAATAGGCTCGCTCCCTATTAACTACATGAGACGGTCGGTAGTATATGCGACTGCGGTGCGAGAGGTCTCGGGTTCGAATCCTGGGTCGGGCCAAAAAGTCTTTTCTGAAATTTTCTGTTAAGAATTTCTTAGAGACTGCCCGGAGTTAGGAAGTTGAGGTCGAAGACCTCCGTGCCTCGGAGAACACGTAAAGCCGTCGGTCCTGCGCCTGACCTCTCACTGGTCGTGTCGGTTATCCGTCCCACCAAACTATGAGAGTGATGGAATAGAGAGTGTACCTGTGTATTGTGCACACACTTGGACACTATAAACAAAGTCCTGCACAGATGGCAAGGTTCAATGAAACTGACCGCCGTAGCCGTATATCGGCTAGGAGGACATTATTATTGTAAGCGGGTAAACGGGGTATTTCATACATTGCCTAAACCTTCAGGAATAACAGGCGTGATATTTTGTACGTACGTAATCATTAAAACATTAAGTAGTACAGCGACTTTCGCAGTTGACTGTACGAAGGACTGAATGAATATTATAATATGGTCTAGTATTGTTTTATTTATTGCAATAGTTTGTGCTGCAAACCGCGACATGTTTGCTTAGAACTTTTTCTAACTTCGTAACCTAACAGTGAAGTTCATTTAGATGTTGTTTATTTTTGTTTGTGTTGATTTAAAGTTGTTTTGCGTAATTTGAATGAATAATATGATATGCTGTGATTTAAAGCTTTTAAAATAGTCATTTATAAACTGTCTAGTTTTTTGTTAAAGTTAATCCCTAAACTATTATTATTCGTGTTTTGAGATGAATTTATTGCATTTTACCAAATTATGGGGTAAAAAAGGTAAAACTTATTAATTAAAAACGACATATTTTTTTAAAGTTGTTTGAAAACCAGTACCTTCCTATATAGGCATGGTTTACTTCTACAGGACTTTCTTGACACCATGAGTGTACACTGTACAAAATTAAATATTAAATACAAAATGAAATTATAAAATCAGTAACATAATTATCACGCTTTGATCATCTTTACGAAATTACGTGCTCAGTCGACGACAGTTTCATAAGACTCCCCGTACCATGATACTCTTGCAGATAACGTTAATGACCTCATTTGTATGGGAACAGCGATAAGACACAATTGCTACGATACAGTCACAAGATCTCATAATACGTGCCTACTTGAATTTCTACCAAACCGATTAATAAATGTGTATCTCTCTTGTTTCTGCCTCCGTATCTGTATCCGACTGCTGTCCACGAGTTCCCAGGTTCGTTTTTGAGGTCGGGCACAGGGCTATTGGTCTTTTTTAAGCTTTCGTACCCAAAAGATTAAACAGGTTATTTATAATCTGGGGGCACGGAAGTGCCCCCGCAAGTCGAGCAAAAAAAAAGCGGCACGGCCGTAACATCCTTTTCTCGAAGCAATTCGGGCTATTTTTGACACCCCTATAATTTCGTTGTGGATAAAACAAGAAGTCTGGATTTTCAGCAAGTAATTAGTCATTGTATAAACACGGTATATTAAAAATTTCAGTCAATTTGAACCAGTAGTTTAAGAATGACAACTTGTTAAAATTTTGAATTTTGTCACTCACTGATTCACTGACTCACTGACTCACTGACTCACCGATCATCAAAAGTCTAAGGTACTTCTAGCAGACTTAGGAGCTTAAAATTTAGAATACAAATAGGGTTTAGTGTCTTAATCATGGGAAAATTTTAATATTTTCTGATTTTGGTCCAGTTTTCTAAATACACCAACTGCAACAATAACTTTGTAATCCAATATAAATGTATAAGATTACAAAGTTACATTTGCAGTTAATGAATTATTATTACTGTAGAAAATAAAATAAATAGGTGTAATTAGGTACCTACTATATGAGGCATAACGGGAGGGGGTATAGGGTGGGTAAGGGTGTTTAGCCCATGAAACTGAACAACATTCCCATAGGAAAATATGTTGAATTATGAAAAAAAAAAGTCTTTCCATACAAATTGGACTTATGTTCGCTCTACAAAAAGAAGTGAGATGCCATCAAAAACATTCTGTAAAAACCTCAAGTCTCGCCGTAAAAAGTGGTGAGATCTATATAATATCAAGTCGATTAATCTATTTAGTCTCTACATAAAGGACCTTCTGTCTTAAGTTATTACGTATGTTATTATCATGCCAATTAAAAAAAATATATACCTTTAAAACAAATAGATCGACTTGGTCATCGCAAGAAAACACAAATTCGCCATTAACATTTCAGGAGCATTAACTTCTCGTCGTACTGTGTAGTGTGATCATGCGATGACCAGGTCGGTCTATTTGTTTTAAAGGTATATATTTTTTTTAATTGGCATGATAATAACATACGTAATAACTTAAGACAGAAGGTCCTTTATGTAGAGACTAAATAGATTAATCGACTTGATATTATATAGATCTCACCACTTTTTACGGCGAGACTTGAGGTTTTTACAGAATGTTTTTGATGGCATACATTATTTTCAGTAGTAGTCCGGAGTTTGGTTACGTGGGAGATTACACGGGACTTACATTGTTATTTAGCGAAACGTGCTTTTAAACACCTCGGCCTACATCTTTACGTATAACAAGCGTGATATATCTTATTTAAATGGCGGACTATTCTCACTAAAAGAATAAAAAGTTACAGCAATAAAAGTTATAAAAATTTGATATTTTATTTGGAAACTTTTATAAGTAAGGCTAGTTATTTTCTAGCTACTGAGATTACTTTTATTTATTGAACGTAAAAAAAAGTTATTGCGAAATAATGTAAGAGTAAGAAGTTTTTATTGTAATAGTCGGTACTTATCTAAATTATGTAATGAACTTGTTAAACTCTTACAAAAACTAAATAATTGATGACCGAAGTGAGAGTAGTTAAAGAACTCAAATTAACTGAAATTATTTTATACTTAAAAAAAGATATTTTTCGATAGCCACACTAGGCATTGCCTGTATCGTGGTATCAATGCAGTTAATTACCAGATAGGACTCAATATACAATTATTAAAATCTTCTCATTTAAATCTACTTTCTACATAGTTGACATGATTACAAAGCCTGAAATACTTAAAATGCAACATTATAACGTCTACTATAGTCCGTCAACTTAGTAGAGCGTCTTGTTTGCAAGGATCGTGGCTGGCGAAGGTAGACAATTTTAGAATTTTGGCCTATACAGCTGACGACTGGCCGTCTGATACAGGGACTTTATTTAAATTCACATAATTATTAATAATAATCTATATAAATCAATAACGCTCTTCGTTTTATTCCTTTCCGCTAAATCTAACTATTCACATTCTTCTTTCAATTACCGCGTTTTCACGGTACAAGTCTCTCACTACCGTCCAAATGAGGTGTAACGAACGGCCACCGTTTCAGACCAAATCAGCGAGGGTTAAGTAACCGGCACATTAACTCTATGGGGCAAAACACGCCAAGTTGGCGAGAACACTTGAATAGATAACATCAGGCTTATGTTTGAACTTGTAACATAATGAAGCTTCACTTTCATTTCCTTATAGGGTGAAGGTTGATACTTGCTGAGAGTTCGTGTTATAAACTGATACTAGTAACTAAAGTCCTTTAAATTTTGTTATTCTAGCGATTGTGACCTCGAAACGGGTGAATTTTCATAAACTGTTGCTAGTAGATACTAAGGACCACGTCAGTATCCAAACAAATATCGCATTGTAAACAGTCCATTCGTTCAAGAGCTTTGATGACACATACACGTTTAGGTATGACTTTTCTGCGTATAGCATTCACAACGCAAAGAAACAATTAATGTAAAAAGTTCTTTAGGATAAATATTAATTCTGCAAATAGACTATAACTGGCATTGTTGGAGTGCGAATAAATATAGAAGTAAGAACAAATCTCTAAATTAATATCCTGGTTCATAAACAAAAGGAAGAACCTCATCTAAGTTTTTGACGTGTTTTTGCTTTCAACTCTAAATAAATGCAAAAATATTCAAACTACGCATCAAAGTGGGAAAGACAATAGAACGTCTGAAACTGTTCTTAAGAAAATAAAACTTTCTAAGACCTAATAATACTAAAGAACAAAGTTTGACTGTTCGACCTATATTTTAGCTTAGCTAATACAATTTATTCTCTGAGCCAAAGAAATAAACGGCGCGTTTCTTTAAAAATCACGTCTTTACGACGCTATATGTATAACTGTGCTAAAATCGTAAATGTAGCGAAGAAAATGTTAGCAGAAAGATAAATAAATCTATAAACTGATGATCTTATAACTAAACGGTTTTTTTTTACTGAAAAGAAGAAGTATCTTTATAAATTTCGCGTTGCATGTTTATTTTTGTAATAGTATAGGGAGATTAATATTCAATGAACATTTTACTTTCTAAAGTTTGAAGTTTTGGCGCAGATTACGCTGGCTTTGGTCTCCAGACGTCAGAAAATGCATGTTGGCGTTAGTTCGCATACAGTGTTTAAATTATGAGTTTCAATTATGATAAAGAGAAAAGTGTAAATGCTAACATGTAAAAAAAATACTTGTTATATGACGAACACTAAGGACGAAGTTAGATTTTAGATCAAGAATTTAGCAATTTCTTTGCAGAATCGCAAATAATTTCTCGCCGCTTTTAATTTCTCACCAAAAAAATATTGTATTAAAAATACAAGACTTGGGTTTCTTAAATGTCACGTTCAGTGTGAAATATTCTTCGTAAAGCGTTTATTGAATTGGTTAAACAAATAACGTTGGAATAATGGTGCGGTTTAACCCCAGTTGTTTGTGTTTTTTGATTGGTATAGGCTTAACAGTATTGGTTTTGTCACTAGCAACTGAATTATATTATATTTCCATTTCCGAGAGCACGGTTGGATGGTTTTAATTGTAATTTTCTAAGCTGAGTTCAATTTTTTACTTCTGTTGTCTCGCCCAAATGGAGCCTATTGATCTGTAACACAGTTCTTCCTATAATATACATCAGTCTCTCACAAAGGAATAGAATGTACCTATACTGTGTCTATTCTGAAATGAATTTATCTTTACCTTACCCTTGTGAAAGTAAAAAATAAACAATATAAACACATTATATTAAACCATTTACTAGTTGGCCACTGTAAAAAGACAATTTTCATTCTTTCTTACAAATGGGTAATGGAAACTTAATATCAAAGTTGGCTAACATAGCTCAAAAGTTACAATGATTGTATCACCGAAGCTATAGTCTTTTAAATTATAGAAATGCTAAGACTAAATATAAATAAGTGGCTATGTCCGTGCCAAAGGCCAATCGTTTACCGACTGGTCAGCGTAAAGCTAGCTTGTGTCTCTTTTCTGAGAATTTTCGAGAATATCTCTCGCTGTACATGAAAATCTCATCAACAAAAAAATAAATTGGTACTAATACTTATGTAATTGTTTAAATCCCACTACTATGTCCAATTGGTATAATCATATATTGAATAGAAAAAAGAAGAAAAGTATGAATGTGTAATTAGTAGTAGTATTTATGTAGCCTGGCTTTTAACTAGTTCAATTCGTTGAAACATGTCACTATCCTAACATAATCCTGTGCGCAGTCAAAAGCTACAATCGTCCGAAGTAAGCTTCATTGCAACCACAAACGTCGACCTACTGACGCTGTTTACATTCAACCACAAGTCTCTTGCCATTACGAAACGCTCCATTACACCCAAATCTATACTAACACTAACAGCGACCCACGATTTCACCTTCATAGAAATACTTTTCGGAATAATAAGTTCTATTATACTATCCTTCTGTTATATAAATGTCAGGTTTTGTTAGCCGTTCAAATTATATGAATAAATAAATATAGATAATATGCATAATGTATAATAATATTATGCTATTTATTTGGTCTGTTAGACCGCGCTTATTGCAAGAAATTCTATTACACAAAGCTACATTAGCCGGAATCATTAGGTCGGTAACTAGAGAATTTTCAATTTTGTACACGAATTTCACTAGAACGTAAAATTACCTGGTTTTATGAAAATTGTACGTTATATCGAACGACGTTTGCTAGTTATGCAATACGTATAAAGCAGTGCTTGATGCTACTATTGTGAATGAACGCTGAAAGAATTTCAAATGAGCTAGTTCACACGATGTTTATATACTGTACAATCGCGTAGTCGAGGTGAAGAATCTTTCATATTGCATATTAGTACCTCGATATTTCTAGAAATACCTACATAGTTTGTGTAAAAAAATTGTAGAATTGATTTAACTGCTGATTGAAATTCGATTAATATAAAAATAAAGACGCTTCTGACCTTGTTTTCCGTAGTCATTTTGAAAAAACGAGACTTCAAAGATGTATTCAACTTATTATGGGATTAGAATTACGTCTTGAATAATCTTTATAACGGTTTTTTGCCGTTACTTATACTCTAACAATTAGATGATAGTCCTTAATAGTCCATGCAATACTGTTGCCTGTACAAGTACATCCTTTCGAGAATTATAAACGTAGGCAGCATCAACAAGTATATTTTTTCTTGCATGGGAATAATCTTTGCTTCTCCTCAGATCGAAACGTCGTTGGAGCTCAGCTCAGGTAGACCGCTCTGTCCCATGGGAGTCATAAAGGAAAAAGAAAGGATTGTGATACATATAAAAGGCGCGGCACTTGTTTTAATGGCTTTTTAACGTAATCATGATATTGTTTATATAGCTGAGGGGATTGACGATCAAAGAAGTGTTCCAAAGTTCGAAAAAACGTAGTCAAATTCTACCAAAAATTGCTATTAAAATTACAGTCACAGAACAGTTATACTAGAATTAATAATAGTATGAAGTTTAGTTACTTAGCCAGCGTGGACTCGAGGCCTCCTTCCTCGTTTCGGAGGAGATCCTTGCCCAGGTAAGAGACAGTAATGGATATAAAAAAATGAGTTAGAGGACAAATACATCTGTGTGATTTCAAATCCCACTATCAACTTATGGTAAAGTTTAGGTGATGTTTTATAATATAACAATTTTTATTTATTAATATTCGTGGACAAATAAAAGTAAACTGTCTGGTTTGTTATTAAATAAAGACGTAAAATAATAAAGGTCTTTCACGCAACGGGTAACCTGTAGGCACTTACTAAGTAGTAAAGTAGTTCCACTTGACATTTCTCGACCGTGGGTTCAAGTACTCCAAATGGTTTTTGTTTTAGCTCGATGAGTGTTGAGGACACTATTCGTGAGAAAATTGAACGAGAGTTAAAACTTCGTCAACTGACCTGTAACAGTAGAACGATTCTGTAACGTCGGTATTATTCAGTATCGAGAGTTTGCATTCAAATGTACTGTGCGGCATGTACGGCAACCAATAGACGCGCTGTTCAGATTTTCATACACAATTTCTTGATTCTCGGTTGTAAATAGTCGATAGTGGTAGAGAATCCCTACTGACATGTTAATACCAACGTCGCTTAAATTGACACGCACTCAGGTCAAAATAACTAATCATACATATGTTTGTAATATGTACGCGTACAACTTTAGAACAACTGTAAAAGTGGATATTTTTTTTGTGTTATGGCCAGGACTTGGTTTTTACGGGATCAACGGTATCCGCAATTCCACGGGAATGGGATTTACGTACTATAGCTATACCCTAATGAAATCGGGCCGGGCCGCTAGTCTATAATATTAGTAAAGATTATTCTAGTAGGTAAAGCAACGACGATATTTTAATACCAATTAACTTTCATTGCATTTATTGTTCTGTGTTCGGGAATATAACCGCTCTTTATGGCTTCAGTTAGCAGCCAGTAATAATAGAAGACAATGGGATAGTGCTAATAATTTCTTGGTTCAAAGATTAGCAATTTGGGTTCTAGCAAAATTGCATACAGAATTCAACCTTATTATTTCAAAAGAAAGCAATAATTGCGTGTGTTTTCTTCAGAATTATGTTAGAATAATCATGAACTTTTCTTAGTAGTCTGTTTTGTTATAAAGTAAAAAATTACGGTCACGACAGTTCTCGGAACACAAGCTGCGACGCTTTTAGCGACAATCAGTTTTCTGCTTTGGTTATGATTTTTTATTGCTTATAAGTAAGAAATAAGGGCTTGTTGAATCGCTGAAATATTTTATTATTTCTAATAGGAGCACTAGTTTAACTTCCTCAGTGAACACGGACCACTTCGTAAGTTAAACTAGTGTAGTTTTATACCACATGCTACATGTTTTCTAAGATACAAATAGTTAATAAGATTGTTAATATCAACAGAGCATCCAGAACGATATGGTTATTATTTTATTGGATCCTTGCGAAGTTTGCTGCAATTTAATGTGCACCATTGAAACAAATATCAGTGAATATTATGACGCAGATTTGAAGTATCGGTATGTGTTTGTAGCACTATAAATAGACCACTCTATGTTGGAATAAAAAACATACTTCATTATAGCCTAATATTGATATTAGGCTACAATTAAGTATGTTTCAACCTCGAGGTTGCGTCAACATAGAATCACCTCACAGTATAGACGGTTGACTATTTTAAAATATATTCTAATATCGAACACAAATTCATGTTCTCTTCAATTTGTAAACTCCTCGATTGAAATGGTTCAAAAACCTTTCATCATTTCCATTCGCTGGACATTTGCATAACACAAAAGTTACTTGCAAAAGGTATCAGCATATCTACTGAAATGCCGTTTACTCAAACAATAACAATAACTAATGTTTATTTTACCCTAGAATTAATTGAATAGAGCGATAGTTAGACGGATAGTTTCTAATATTATTTCTACGAGTACATAGCCGTGCTTATGATAATGATTTTAACGCCAACGTTTTGGACACCAAGCCAACAGTGGAAATTATGTTTTACATTTGTTTTGAAAATATCTAAGTTTTGCGGCTTGCACCATGTTTTTTCATGTCATTGAGTCACAAAACAAAGCACTTATTTCATTTACACTAATCTTGCCTAATATAGAGCTTGCCTGGCACAAAAAAAAAATATTTAAATTAGGATTGAAAAATTTTTCCTTTAAGAATCATTAATTCTAGAAGCAAAAGGCCTTGATTCAGCCTTCGAAGCCTAAATTCACAGTACACATACACGACCTTTTTCGGAGGTAAAATTAAAATTATACAACATAATTTTGTTCATAAAAAACCTTTTAAGAAATTAACGCTTGTAAAAGGCAACGTCCTTTGGATGTAACAAAGTAATTTGTTTAGTTCTTGTTAAATATTTTTCTTTAGACTTACAACAATTTGATTTAACACAGCTTTACGAAATAAACATCTCAAAAATGACGCATTTTAATAGAAACATGATTATGTAGATTTCGTAGCCTTTATAATGAAAAATGCAAGCGTCCACAGACTAAAAAAAGAAGCCAATTAACATGCTAAATAGTTGTTCAAGAGAGAAAGGAATTACATAATGTTATGCGAGAAAAAGATTTATCAAAAATAAGACTTAAACATCAAAAGATTTCCCCGTAATTTTCGTAATTACAAAATTTTGAGGAGCCATTCAATGATATTGTGAATTATATTGCAATGTAAAGAGAAGAGAAGGGTTGTATGTCATAGTAATAAAATACATTAATCTTGTATTCAAAATAAATTGCTTTATTTACCAATTCACAAAAGACGAACTATAAACACTTCACGTTTATTTTCAATACTATAAATAGAGGTGCCAATATCAATTAATCATTGAAATTACCTTTACTAAATTTTATTATAGTGGCGATAAACGGCGGCCATTTTTAGTAGACTTTAGTAGAGTAATATCGATTCATCAATAACATTCAATCATACCCGTCAATATTAATTAACAATGTATGGCTTTCTTCCATTTTCATACAAACGAGCCGCTATTTTCAACTCGGATAGGAAACAAAAGTGTTAATGTAATGAAATACATACGTGTAATGTTTTATATGAATTTTATTGGATGTTTTTTCATTCTGACAATTCTTCTCACTGGAATAAAACAATACTAGACTAATTTTATTATAATGGACAAAAAATATAGCTTCGTCAATTGATGATATAGTTTCCTTTTTGAATAAACGGAGAAAAAGGTACCTAGTTTAGGTCTGGTTCACTTCTGCTTCTATAGCTGTCAAATGGCTTATTAGATAAAGTTTTGGCGGTTGCAGTCACTTTTTGTATTCGTTTTTGAATTCACTACTCATTTATTTCTAAACTTTAAAACTGGCCCTTCATTAACACGGTATAACTCATAATTAACAAGGTTTTAATCGCAGATATCAACCAACTAGCTGACCCGCGCAACTTCGCTTGCGTCACTGAAGAGAATGGGTCAAAATTTTCCCCATTTTCGTAACATTTTTCGTTCCTGCTCCGCTCCTAATGACCGTAGCGTGATGTTATATAGCCTATATAAATATAGGCTCGATAAATAGGCTATATAACACTGAAAGAATTTTTCAAATCGGACCAGTAGTTCCTGAGTTTAGTGCGTTCAAACAAACAAACAAACTCTTCAGCTTTATAATATTAGTATAGATTAGGTATTAGGTTTTTTATTTTTCAAATCAATTTCAAATGCCGATTGCTCGATACTGCGGCGACACAATCGTATCGTTTCAATTCTATTCGATTAAAAGCACTAAAGGAATTTGACTAAATTGGCACTTATAGCCAGGACATTGATTTTAATTGAATTTTTGGAGTACTTTTTAAATTTCGTTCCAAATTGGTTTTGGACAGTAATTTATAAAATGTCTTGAAATAGGCCACGTTAGTATTTATTGTAGGGGTTCAATTTTATACTCATTAAGCGCTGATAGCTGGTTACGCTCACCAATCAATAAACAATCAGAGAGTTAAGTAACATTAGTGTGGACTCCCATAGTGATATTTGAGTTGAGCATCTTCGGATGGCACGTAAAAAAACGATTGTTGTTAATTAAGACAACAGTCGCAAGCCATTTAAAAGACTAATCCAAACCTTAACCTTAAACCAAATCATATCTACAGATTAATTAAAACCGTCAGTTTCCTAATGACATTGGTTTTCTCTCAAAATTTCTAGGTTTTAGCTAACATTAATCACAGCATTTGATTTCACAGTTGAAGTTATATTTTTCTTAAACTGGCCAAAGATATCCTAAATAGATATAGTAAAGTAAGTTACTTTATTAACCTAATATTTGTGTTTCAGGCGAGTAGTCGCTAAACTACATAAATTTTGCAAGCGCGTAAAACCTCTATACTTGATTGCAATAAATTGATATTAGGTATACGTTGCTAGTTTCCAACTTCGTGCCTATCAAAAGATTACCGAGGGGTTAGAGAAATGCGATATATTAATATAGGTTATAAATTATTTGCGTACCAAATCCTATCAAAATAGATTTAAACGATTTGTGCGAAATAACAAAAAGCATACATTGAAACACATACCATCAAAATCTTTCGTATTTATCTTATTACTAGCTGACCCGCGCAACTACGCTTGCGTCACATAAGAGAGAATGGGTCAAAATTTTCCCCATTTTTGTAACATTTTTTACTGGTACTCTGTTCCTATTGGTCGTAGCGTGGTGATATATAGCCTAAGGCCTTCCTCGATAAATGGGCTATCTAACACTGAAATAATTTTCAAATCGGACCCGTAGTTCCTGAGATTAGCGCGTTCAAACAAACAAACAAACAAACTCTTCAGCTTTATAATATTAGTATAGATTAAGTAGAACTCTAAAGTGAGTGAGTGAGTACATAAATATCAGTAGTAGTCCAAATGCACGAATGACGCACATTACTGCCATGAAGAATTAATACAGTGGCAGGGTCAAAGGGGCTTTGTTGGACCATACACTTGGGTGCGGTAAGTAATTAAATAATTTCTCTAACAAAAAGCCTTCGCAGGTCGTGCACTCCAGAACAAGTTAAAATTTCAACGCGACTTTCAGTGACCTTTTGCTCTCTGTGAATCTTAGAGTTGTGTTATAGAGTGTACTTTTTGGACGCCTTCATAAGCACTTTAGGCGTGTTGCTTAGCTAGTCTTGTTACAAAGAAGAGTGAATTTAGTGTGAAGGAGGAAATATTTATTTGACTACCGAATTTTTTCTCTATGTTACATTATGGTAAAAAAGTTATAGGTATAATGTCGGCTGATGTTATGAATCTAATATAATACAAAAAGGCGCAAATCATTAATATGTCTACTGAACTCAATTTCAAATAAATCGTGAATTTTCAAAATCAAATGAAACTTCAAATACATACGGAGCTTATTACACGTATGTTCAATGCCAACTTCTTTGATATTCGGCACTCGAAATATCAAAGAAAAGCGTTAAAGATGGCAGCTTGAGTATTTTACTCGTGTCTGAACACCCTCTCAATTTGATCACGTAATCACGCACCGAAAGTAAACGCGACGATTATATAAACTGGTTCATGCCGTATTACATGAAATGTACAGAATTAGGTAGTAGGTTTTTCGATACTGTTGAAGAACTAAAAATTGTAATTTGGCTGTTAACGAAAACAATCGTAGAAATTGTGTTTTCCTAGACTATAATGGTTTTCTAAAATTACTCTTAAAAGATTTTGATTTGATCAGTGAAATTTGATGCATATGGAGTATAAGATTTCTAATGATGTGTGGACAAATATAGGATCAAAGTACCTACTGGTCCTGTATATTTTAATAACGTCCCTTGTATTTAATTAGCATAGACCAGAGACCGTATTCGTAAAGTGAGATATTTTATGAGTCTAAAGTGACGTTTTTACAACTCCTTTATTTAAATAACAAAACTAAAAGACGGATGTGCACGAACACAAACATTCTCGAAAACAACCTAAACTTAATTTAAAAAATGATATATGTAACATTAGTTTGCGCTTCCGTACATTGTGTAGATATGTATTGTACATCACGGCGCAGTTCCACTCGGCTCCTTTGATTTATTCATACGGACGTGTGATAAGGTAGCCGGGGTTCAGGTGTGTGCGCACTCAGCTTCGACAGCTGCCAGAAAAACAAGGAGCATTTATTACAAAGTTTGTCCGAAACCGTCTGACGTGGCTAGTGAATACGTAAAATTAAACTATGCCCAACTTTTGCACAAGGATACACGAGGGATACTGCTGCTCCACGCAAACAGTTCCCCCAACGATCAAAATTACCTTGTTTTTGCACAAAATGTTGTGGAAAATTCTTTTTTAACTCTTTAGTAAGCGCTGCTTTTATCTCTGTTCTCAGTTACTTAAACTAATCCAACTAAGAACAGTGCTTCGTTTTTCGAGTCAACTTTGTTCGTTAATTAAAAAGATAACATTCTCTTACAAAGGCTAACAAATTAATTAAACGTTTAGTGCATTGAGAATGATCGTAATCGCCTTGGTACATTCGTAAATGGAATTTTCCCGTATTGATTTGGAGCAAACGAGTGCTGAGAAGCCTAGCGTAGCTTTTATATTTGTTTCTTCTGGTTATTTTTGGACATCTTTGGATAAACAAGACATGCTCACTCGTCCGTAGGTATATTTAGATCGTTATTATTATTGTGCTGCTTTTGCGAATGACAAAAAATATAAAGATCAATAAAATTTCAAAATAGAGTTATCGAAACCGAAGGATATTTTTATTTATTATCCAACAGATAATGGCTTACCCACAAATATAATCTATAAAATATACGTTTTGATATCACAACTCGGCAATAAAACCAAAAAAGTTGGACGTCAAAGTAGGCAACGTATCGCTCGGATTTCGTTAACCTCAATTCATTTCACCGTTATCAGAGTGACTCACCAACACTGATTAATTGGGACATCGTTGACTGAAAACAAATAAAAAATACTTTTATCTTTCAAAATGGCAACCCAACAATCGTGGCCTCGAAATTGGGGGTTTCATTTCAACATTATACAAGCAACAGTGACTGCTCGGAATTTCAAGGAAGTAATATTAATTAAATAAAATTGAAAGCACCAGATTTTCTGTTTTTTTTTTCATTCTCCTAGGACATAAAGTGGACTCGTTAAGAATCCAATTACAACGAAATATAGGTGATTTCAATTCTATAATAAGTTTGTGATTTAAATATTTTGCAAAACTCACAAAAATTTGAATACAAAAAGAAATTCACCTTAAAAAGGCCTATGATGCGAACGGTCATTTCTTAATTAGCTGCCCATTCGTTTTACTCTACATCGCCATAATTAGAAGTATACCTGCAAGCTACATTTCTCTACCGAAATTCTAACGAGGTCAAGCCCCCGAGCATAGTTCAAAAATACTCATAATTTACATTTTACGTGTACCCATCGCGAAAAAAAAGGTATTATCTCGACCTTATCTTCTTTAATTTTATAAAAAGCCAAATCAAAAGAGGATACACGAATAAAAATAATTAACGTTTTCACCGACCGGCTTTATATAAAATAAAAAAATTGTATTTTAAATGCAAATATTAAAAAAGCTTTGGCTTAAATAACAAAAACATTTTTCACAAATACTTCGCTTCAAGCTGTATTGTCGTCAAATTAAATAATGTAGTAAACATCAAAGATATGAAAATGCTTCACACACTTATACACATACCTACTTATCGTGTCGTAGGGTGGCCGGTTGCAAGTGCTGCGCACCTGGCGTCTTACAAAGATCCCTACTAACAAAAGAATCTTACATTATACAAACGTATCCTCGAATCGCAGATCATAAAGATGAATTTTTAAAATTAACTTTACAATCACATAATATGAGACGAATTTAACAAAACCTACAAGTAAACAGTAAATTATTACGTAAATGAGGTACATAAAGTTGATCAATGAGATTGGCCATGATTAATGGTTTCTGTTTATCGAAGAGTTTACCAAAAGTTATGATGTACTCGTAAAAGTAAGGTTGTTGATGTTACATCGTCGGACCACCTGAGCTCTCTGAAATGTGGACGGCATTATATACTAAGGCGACGACATTACTTGCCTGTCTTTGTTTGAGAAAATTATTTACAACAAACTTCGCTCCTAGTTGCTCGGAACTTTGACTATGTAGAGCTTAGAATAAATGTTGGTGTGGTCTTTGAATAATGTACGTAATTTAGTAAAATATATTTGAGATTATAAAGTGATATTCGAAGACATGAAAATTGGATTTTTATACATCTTCACATAATATATCGCCGTCTGCCTATGATCACGATCGATCGAAACGTAGAGGAATAAATAAGGTGTAAATAACCTTTAAAAAACATTTCACCGCGCTTAAGACTTATTGTGCTAAGTGTTACTAATCTTAGTATTATTTAAAAACAGTTTAGGAAATAATATAAAATAATTAATTATAACATTACGGTTAAAAATGTGAAAGGGATTCATTTAAATACTTCGTCTATGATTAATTTTACCTCTCTGACTTCAAACTTTCATTCATATCTTCATCTAAAAGAGCACTATAGCTACCTTTTAGCTTGCAGATACGAAATTCATAAACTCGAATTCTCTTCAATATCCAGTATTTTATCCATAACATATTTTATGTACTAGTGAAATTTTACTCAATATAGAATACTGCGTAACTTTTTAAGCTTTCGGACCAATAAATTCTTTAAAGCTGCGTTCGTCGAATGTTAGCATGAACTAAATCACCGAAATTGGAGCTGCGGTTATATCTTTTAATTTTTATATTCCTTGCAACACACTACTCGACCAAAACTATTGTCGAAATTATTTTAATAAACCTTTTAAAATAAGAAGAAAACGATTGGGGCGCTAATCGCTTGCAATTCTACAGGAGCTACCAAATATAAGCATTCGAAGTTTGCAATAGAATAAGGACTTATGTATTTCAATCAAATCAAAACTTAATTCAAAACAATGCAGGGTATATTTGCTTAAAACTAGTTTAATTCAGCATACTTTCACCCGTTTCAGCGAATGTTATTTAAAGTTGGTTCATTGCAGTGAAAACAAATAAATCGAATTATTTGAAGCAGAGATTTACACAAACATTCATCAGTTGAAAAGCAAAATGAAATTGCGTTTCGTACGCGAAAATTTCAATATCAAATAAAGTTAACTTTACATCAAAAGTTAATACACGTTAGGATTTCGTATTGGTATTTCCGAAAAATATGGAAAGTGCATCCACCGTACTTCTGATTTAAATGCAAAGCCTTGGAATGGAATCGCGTCGCTGGCAATCCGATCATTTATCGTTCCTCCTCCATTGTTGTGGATCAACGTTTCTGTCGATTGAGATTTTATAATTTCTTCATAGTGACAGTATTGTTGAATAAATAATAAGACTGGATAAGTAGTTAGCAACAAAAATACAGTAGTGTTAATGAATAAATGAATTCTTTAGTGTTAATTAATAAAATACAAGCTTATTTTACTTGAATAACTAATTGGACGTAATTGAGGAAAATCTTCTCTAAAATTGGGTGAAAACTAAAATTAGAAGTAGAAACAAGAAAATTAAAACATATTCCTGATTACAAAATTCTGAATTCCAAACAATCTATTTCTTACTGTCAGATGTACTTATTTCGTCGCCGATTGGAGGATTTGGTTCCAGGAGATTGGCCCCTGATGTTTATAAAATGATTCTGCTAATAAAATGATACGAGTATCGGAAATGAATAGTATCCCATAGAAAATGCTATAGGTAACAGGCTCGTTACTGAAATCTTAACGATATCGTCTTAAAGTTAGTATATGGGTTGGGATACTCGTAAGATAGTGGCAAATAGCCACTCAGTAGAGGAAAAGATCTCTTGTTCATCATTTAAAATTATCGGTTTCTGTCTCACGTTTTATTTTAGCACATTTAGTTTAGAAAATTTAACCTTCGTAACAAGAATAGCTTTTAGGGCATTATACTTGATCAAATTGTTCCACCTACATTATTTTGCTTCCGCTTAAAAATAACATAGCTTATATTGTTGAAATACTAATTCTGTATTAGATTTTTGAAAATTTTCTTCAACATAAATACTTATAACCGTATTTTTAACGTCTTTTGTCATTTTATTACAAAATCCGTTTTAACGTATTTTCGCTGAGCTTTCAGATTGTCCTGGTAATAAATATTCGCATCGCGTTCGGTCACCATTACTGGTTATAAAATGTTATTCTGAGCGCATTATGTTCGCTTAACAACATTATTCATGAGTTCGGCAGACGCCTGCTACCAGTTAAATTACTATTAATTGAAACTTTACAAAATGTGTCCAAATTAATATAGTGCTAATCTATTATAATTGTTCATTTTGTAAAGTTCTGTTCACGTTCTAAACTATAGGCAATCCTATTGTGTACAACTAATTAGGTACAATCAACGGGCTGACAATCCATGAATTGATGAATAATGAATCGAAATATACAATACAAGATAACAAGTACAATTGAATATGTGCTTACATATTTAGAGGTGCAGTCTAGCTCTTAAACATTAGTCTTAGATCAACACTGTAATTGACTGTAACTTGTTTTGTGAGCCAAATAAATAAATAAATAAATAAATTGAATAACTCACTAATAAATCTTTTGTAGGTAATCTGAACAAAATCCAATTTTATTTGAATAAAGTACGAGTATGTTCTCTACAATGCTTGTATAACAAAAATCTCTAAAACATTTTTAGAGTAAACGTAGTTATCATTTTCGCAAGTCAAGCAAGAAGGTTCGTTTTAAATCAGTCCACTAGGCATCCTTTACTTTTTGCCTTTATCAAAGTTGCGTAGTAAGATCTTCACAGTTGGATAGCTCTTGTTAATTTGAAGTAAAATATCTTTGAAGAATTTTATTGATGAGTCAAACGACGCTGATTGGTTATCAAGCAAAAAGTTCAAGTGTTGGGTGAAATCTTTCTTAGAATATTAAGCCGGTATGACCTTAAAGAAATATGAATGACTTTTGTTCAATTTTTACACCTACAACGTGTTTAGCGTGACAGAGCGTTGGCGTAATTTGTTTCAAATCTTTCTGAGAAAAATGTGTTTGGAAGAAATGTTTAATAAGATATTTTTGTATTATTTTTGACGTTTACCATTCATTTTAGTTCATAAATTGTGATGTTGATAAAACTTTTCGATAGGTAATCAATATTAGATTAGTCCCTAAAGTGGTCAGTTATAAATTTAACCAATAGCACAGTAGCGGTTCAATCACATGCATAATAAAGTACTAAAGCTGTTTAAATATTATTTCAAATAGTATTTATTGACTAAAAGCTACATTGATAGTTTAGTAATGTAAAAAAAGATTGTGAGGTCTAAATATTAATATTTTAAGTATCTACGGTCTACTCGTGAGCTTTTTTCTTCACTATGTAAAATTGTATGTAACTTCCACCGATTTCAATACATTTTATCCTGATACATAGAATACTAGTCCATTGTTTAACCCTAATCGCTAGCAGTTCCTTATTTCGCAGTGTTTGACTGCACACAATCGTGTGTGGTCGTCCTACAGAACGCGACATAACTCAGTACGTCGGTGGGCACGCTAACAAATGGCCAGCAATCTAATTGAATTATGTCACCTGAACAGTAGGTACCGTCTCAATTTAGCCTAATTTATATCTACACCGCACACAGATATTGCAACTGTCCAATGCAATTGTGTAAACGCACGGTAGTTAGTAAATCTTTGCTGTCAGACTGGTTGTCGCACGTTAATATAGTGGTCGGGATATTTGTTTTCAGTTTGTGGTGTAACTGGTGAACTTTTCTGTTTGTATGATATATTCATAACATTTTGCAAATATTCAGAAAGGAAACTTTATTAGTAATACATGTACATGAACATACATACTTATATGTAAAGGTGTATTATTATGTCTATTTACTATCACTTAGTATATTATGCTTCTTATTTGCCAACAAACACCAATGAAGGTTTTAGAGTCCACTGATAGTTACATATATAGTTGACAACGTCTGTCGGGTCCGCTAGTATAACTATAAAAATTCATAACTTAAAACATATGCATAACTTTAGCCCGACAACTTAATAAAGAGCCTTGGTATGAACAATTTTATTTATCTATAATCTAACACGCCTAAGCATAAACCTACGGGACACTGATGTTCTGAATCTTGGTTATCTCTGCCAGCCTCGAACTATGCTGTTAGAGTAAGATCCCAGAGCTGCCAGACCTACGTCATTTTAGCAAAGCTGAAACTTTGAGGATTGTTAGTATAAAGGGTCTGTTAAGAGGTATGCACATCCACTACCTTGAAAGCGGGGCCGTTTCTGAGGTAGCGCGGAGTGAAGGTGCGTAAAAAACGACCCAACCCACGTTATAGTAGCAAAGTTGGTTTTCAGATATGTTATTAATGATATTATGTAGAATTAAAATTGACTATTGCCAGACCGTTTCCCGGGGCCATTACTTCTGCCAGACGCCTTAAATGTTATAAAAAAATGAGGTCAACTACGTCATAGTAGCAAGCCTAAATTTTATATATGTTATTAAAGGTACAATTTTAAGACCCCCTGTATGCGGACAGACCATTCCGCAGGGCCCTTCGTCCCCTAGACGCCTTTAAACTTTCCCTATGAATGCGAGAGTAAGAGCATTATTCATACGCATAAATGAAAAACAATTGAATTAAAAAAATAAAAATTGAAAAATTATTGAATACTAACTGACCCGCGCATCTTTGCTTGCGTCACTTAAGAGAAATAGGTCAAAATGTTACATAAACGGGTTATGTAACATTTTTCACTGGTACTCTGCTCCTATTGGTCGTAGCGTGATGATATATAGCTTATAGCTTTTCTCAATAAATAGGCTATCCAACAGTAAAATATTTTTTTATTCGCACCAGTAGTTCCTGAGATTAGCGCGTTCACACAAACAAACAAACTTCTCAGCTTTATAAAATTAGTATAGATTAAAAGTACTTGGAATGTTTAGGAAGATAAGTAACATTATTTTGGGAATAATTTAATACTAGCTGACCCGCGCAACTTCGCTTGCGTCACATAAGAGAGAATGGTGAAATTTTTCCCCGTTTTTGTAACATTTTTTACTCGTACTCTGCTCCTATTGGTCGTAGCGTGATGATATATAGCCTATAACCTTCCTCGATAAATGGGCTATCTAACACTGAAATAATTTTTCAAATCGGATCAGTACTTCCTGAGATTAGCGTGTTCAAACAAACAAACAAACAATCAAACAAACAAACAAACAAACTCTTCAGCTTTATAATATTAGTATAGATAGTATAGATGTGCTCATATAAAGCGTCCTAGCATTTTAAGCCCAGCAAATAATGGGTGGGTTCTAAAGGATAACCATTATCATTTTAAGTGGTTTGATGGTGACTAATTGCCAAGTTTTGTAAGCGAATCACTTGAAAACGAATTAGGTATTTTATTTTAACTATAAATTATTTCAATATACCTACTTGTAACTGTTTTCAACATCATAACCTACATTTTTTTTACAGAGAATTCAAGTAACAATGAAGACGATGGTGGAGATGATTTAAATATTCAATTTGATGAGGGAAGTAAGAGCTCAGATAATGATGATGATGATGAATGACTACAATTTTTTTTTCATAATTTTTGTGAATAGTGTAAACCATATCTATTTTTAAAACAATTCCCAAAATAATGTTACTTATCTTCCTAAACATTCCAAGTACTTTTAATCTATACTAATTTTATAAAGCTGAGAAGTTTGTTTGTTTGTGTGAACGCGCTAATCTCAGGAACTACTGGTGCGAATAAAAAAATATTTTACTGTTGGATAGCCTATTTATTGAGAAAAGCTATAAGCTATATATCATCACGCTACGACCAATAGGAGCAGAGTACCAGTGAAAAATGTTACATAACCCGTTTATGTAACATTTTGACCTATTTCTCTTAAGTGACGCAAGCAAAGATGCGCGGGTCAGTTAGTATTCAATAATTTTTCAATTTTTATTTTTTTAATTCAATTGTTTTTCATTTATGCGTATGAATAATGCTCTTACTCTCGCATTCATAGGGAAAGTTTAAAGGCGTCTAGGGGACGAAGGGCCCTGCGGAATGGTCTGTCCGCATACAGGGGGTCTTAAAATTGTACCTTTAATAACATATATAAAATTTAGGCTTGCTACTATGACGTAGTTGACCTCATTTTTTTATAACATTTAAGGCGTCTGGCAGAAGTAATGGCCCCGGGAAACGGTCTGGCAATAGTCAATTTTAATTCTACATAATATCATTAATAACATATCTGAAAACCAACTTTGCTACTATAACGTGGGTTGGGTCGTTTTTTACGCACCTTCACTCCGCGCTACCTCAGAAACGGCCCCGCTTTCAAGGTAGTGGATGTGCATACCTCTTAACAGACCCTTTATACTAACAATCCTCAAAGTTTCAGCTTTGCTAAAATGACGTAGGTCTGGCAGCTCTGGGATCTTGGTCCATGTATAAGGTTCCCCACTAAGTTTTTATAAGAAACTAGCTGACCCGCGCAACTACGCTTGCGTCACATATGGGAGAATGGTTCATGATTTTCCCCGTTTTTGTAACATTTTTGACTGGTACTTTGCTCTTACTGGTCGTAGCGTAATGATATTAAACATATAGCCTTTCTCGATAAATAGGCTATCTAACACTGAAATAATTTTTCAAATCGGACTAGTAATTCTTGAGATTAGCGCGATCGAACAAACAAATTCTTCAGCTTTATAATATTAGTATAGATAAGTTGTAAATAATACACAGGAATTAAAGCGGTCATGCACTTTACCTCAATTCGCTTTACATTCCGCAAAGATCTCTAATGACAGGCCAACAGCATGTCATAAGGATATAGCATACGTATCCCAACTTATAATAGTTAACAATTTCAAAGAAGATTGCAACATAAAGGTAGAATCAAAAACGCGTTAGTTTCGAGTAAAAGTTAAGTGAGATTATTTCAATACGATCGTTTTATTTTATTAGAAAAGTGAATCGGTTGAATCTGGAGCGGTGCCAATGGAGTTTAAACTCGTTACGTATCGCGTTGAGACCTAATGCACAAAGCCATGAGCCTATGAGCCTATTATAATACTGGCCTACCTTTGTAAAGTGTAGAGCGATTTTCTGAAGTAGGTACTTTCGAGTTTCGAGAGTTTGATATTTAAAATGTAGTGGCATATTGGTTTCTACAGCATCCGCTAGAGGCGCTGATGTTTCTCGGCTATTATCTAATATGCCTTGGTTTGCTTGACGTTTAGATACAAGTTGCTAACTACATAATGCATGATTATGTCCATGCATATTATGCCAAATTACAATTAGTAGATTTGCTCTTTACAATCTTTGTCTTATTTAATTCTGATTTGACTGTTAAACTTAATCTGAAATGAAAAAAGAAACACTAAAAACTATCAAATAAAATACTGTTTTAGTTGCATTAACGCATTGTGAGAAAAGGTATTAAACCGCTTTAAATATGCCCATTTTTAAGGCTATAACATGTTATAAAATATAACAAATAATGCATCATAGTGTCGAAATCTCCAATACATCATACGTACCAATAAACTCGGAGACGTAGCTACGACATATTTGTTATTCAACATATCTCCTCGAAATGTTGAAAACATGCAGTTTGCAAGTGCACAAGTAAAATATTTCTACATCATACGTGTCGACTTTTGACTTTTCTTCTGTTTACACGTTACTTTAAATATGAGTTTGTTTTATTCTCCTTTACTATTAAGAAA